>NW_027128730.1:30000-39821 GCF_037325665.1 Littorina saxatilis
GAGGGTTGGGGGGGGGGGGGGAAGAAAAGGTGAGAGTTGGATGTCGAAAAACAATGCTTTCACGGGTGGTCCACGTGCTCAAAACTAAGCCGTAGCGAGTTTGTGACCTAGGGTTCATATCCCGTCAGTCAAGCCGGCGCCATCGTGTCAAAACCAATTAACCAATTAATTCTACCGCAAGAGAACAATAGAAAAGTACTATATCATACCTATCTCCGAACAATTTACTAGGGGAAAGAACAAATATGATTTTAGAGTGTGAATCTTAATTCCAAACAGTTTCAATACTAACTTAGATAATATATTCTGCTCTCTACGCTTTCTCTTCTTCTTCACTCTATAAACTTTAAGAAGAAAATTGCATATGGAGAAAAGACAAAACAAAATTATTCATGTAGTCGCTTTTCTCCACAATGCCCCCCTCCACAAAAACAGTTTGCCCTCAAACTGAAAATGACCGAGGGTATTGAAACTTCCTGAAGCAGAAGCAAAAATATAGTCCTGCTGGTAAGTATACATCAAACACTATAAGTACCATCGTTTTACACAAAGCAAAAATCATATTTACAGAAAACCAGTGAAACACCAATATCCACCTTCTTTTGCTTTTAACACCAAATGTAAAAAAACTAGCGGAAGAATAAGATTTGCGTTAGAAACACCATTAGTAACGCCGAACCAACAACCTCTGTTCGTTCTTATTGGATTCCAACTCAAAAATAGTGAATTTGGCCCAAACCAAATAAAAACACCCCTCTCAGCTTCTCAGTTCTATTATCATTATAAATTTCAAGCAGAAAAAGAAAAAAAAATATATTGTTACAAAAAAAAATATTAGAATTATGCGATTATAATTTCTTTCACCGACAACAAAAGGAGGGACGTTAAAAAAAAAACGTCGAAATAATTTGTTTCTTCGCGACCTTCCCAATGAAATAAGTGATGTATTTTACAGGTTACAGTAAAAACAACGAAAACAAAAAAACTGTTATAGTGACACAAAATTGTTATAAAAGAACGTTAGACTTTCCACTCTAGTCTTCTGTTCCATTAAAAAAAACACAACCACACACCGATTTACCTCGCCGTGGTTACTCAGCATTGAAATCAAAAACATGTGTAAACAAAATTCCCAGCAACATTCAAAAGAGATAACAACCAACAAAACCAGTTTCTCAACGTATTCATGTTCGCCATTTCAGCAAGTACGAGAAACCTTTAATAGAATTAAAAGACAAAAATGTGTACTCTTACCTGTCGTAAGTGTACATGAACACCGCATCTGTTGTCCGTCTTTGAAACACACACACGGCGCAATAACTCATCTAATGTCTGTCTCTTTTCCTTCTTTTGAAAACAATCCTAATTGACTCTTGAAATCGATTAAAGCAATGTCTTTGGCGCTCGAAATAATAAAACCTTCGATCGTTGACCTCATCTCGTCACAGCATCGGCGTCGACATCGGCTGGCGCGTCCTCGCGGCGCCAGACAGCTCCCTCCGTCACAGCAACGACATCAACATCGGCTGGCGCGTCCTCGCGGCGCCAGACAGCTCCCTCCGTCTCTTCTGTCACTGCCAAGGCGTCGACCTCGGTGAAACATCCGCCCCCGGACGACCCCCAGCTGGAGCACCGTTTAACGCCGAGACGCAGCTGGCATCCCAGGTCGACCGCCGTGTCTTAACCGGGACAAAGGTAGTGGTGTCGCTGACTGCCACCGTAGATTCTGATAATGATTTTCGAAGAGATTTGAGGTTCTGTGTTCTTCTCTTTGACAACCTTCTCGGTTTCTGCAATAAATTCATGGACTGGTGACCGATGCGTGTCTTCGAGACCCCTCGTTGTAATCTAAGTCCCCTTCCGAGAAGTCCATCTCTCAGGCTCCCTCGCTGCTGGATGCACTTAGCTCTCCAGTTGATCAGCCCACCCGACCTATGTGGCCGCATAGGTCCAGCACACGCCGCTCAAACCGCTCTTTCGGTTATGCTTGCCTTGCCTGCCCTCTGGTAGGTCTTCTGTACCATACCCTCCAGTGCCACCTAGTGTGACACCAGGTCAAGACGGTTCCCAATCCAATCCCCCGCAGGTTGTTGGACTACACCCATGGCAGAGTGTATATCATTATGACTCTTCTGTAGTAAGTTGTTGCAACAAGAAAAAAAACCAAATGTTTCAACAGCTCTGGCCAGACGCTGTCTACTCCATCGTGAACCCTTCAGTCTCCTCTAATGGTCAAATCTCAGTCTCTCCAGCAGGCGATGACGCCGGTCTGCTGTCTCTCCTTTTGTTATCTGCATATCTTTCGTCGTTGGTTATGCTAATCTATGCTTTTTAACAAAAATCAGAACAAAAACATCTTATTGATCACGAAGTCACTGGTGCCTATTTCCTTGGTGCTTGCGTCTGACGCTTGAGTTGTCGCTGATGTCGCCTCGCTCCGCGGATTCCGGGAGAGTGGTACCTTGACGACATCAGGCGCGTCCTCGCGGCGCCGGACAGCAACAAAGGACCAGATGACACCCGGCGCGTCCTCGCGGCGCCGGACAGCAACAAAGGACCAGATGACACCCGGCGCGTCCTCGCGGCGCCGGACAGGAACGCAGGAACGGGTGACCTCTGTGACGACTTCTGTGGCGGTGATAGGACTCGAGACGCACCAGCTGCAGCGTCAGACAGGTTCCCCTGTCTCGTCAGACAGAGGCAGGAACCGCGGCCTCGTGGCAGCGCGCCGTAAAGCTCGCTCGCCGACCGGATCCCCTGCAGCGCACTGGTCAGCTAGCTTGTCCTTGTCAGTTCGATGTACGGTGTTGTTGTTGGTATCGGCTGCGTTTCGTAATGACGGAGTTCTTCTCTGCCGTCGCTGGAATCTTGTGGGCCGAGATGTCCGACGGTGTAGTTCCTGGGACGTATACATAATCCCTCTGTATCTTGCATGCAGTGTCCCACACTGCACACGGAAGCAACCTTCAGCAGGTTTTGTCCCCTCCTTGTCTGTCTTCTCTTCAAAGATGCGCTGATCTTCGGAAAACCTGTTGCCTGACGTAACTCCTGACGTCAGTACAACCCCAACCACCTGTGCAGCCGTCACAGGTGTAAGAAGACCAAAACATCTCCCTCCTCGATGGCCCGTTTCCAGCTACTGTCTTCTCTTCCTCTTCTTCGGCTTCTTCTGCAGTTTGTTGTTCGATGCTTGGGCTTGTGGCAGTAGAAACACAAGCCCCTCGCACCTTCGTGTACCTCTCTGACGACCGCTGCCTTGCCCTCGTGTGGGAAGCAGTCTCTTCGTGCAACCCGAAAAGACTCGAACCTGATCGCAGCTGCAACAGCTTCTTCCAGTGCCTGTGGTTTTGCTTGAAATGTCGCCCACTGCAGCCTTCATGGTAGAGGGCGTCGGTGAAATGAGCGATGGTCAGCTTCTCTTCTGCTTCTCTGCTAGCTGCTGGATAGACTATCTGTACCAGGCGTCTGACGTCTTCCGCTAACGCAGGCAGACTTTCATCTTGCTGACGCGTTCTGTTCTGAAGGTTCGTCCGTAAAAGTTTTTTTTTCTCGTGCATCTGTGTGCTGAATCTCGCTTCAAGGGCCCGAACAAGCGAGCCATATTCCCGTCTGTCTTCGGGTCTCACGAGTTTCAGCGTTGCCAGAGCTGACCCTCGTAGACAAACAGCAAGCTGAAACTCCATGTCTGCCTCTGTCCATCTGTTCAGCTCTGCAAACATTTCGAACTGAACTCGGAACGCCACCCAATCCGCCTTTCCGTTGAATGTTGGTGGACATCTGTTGAACTCGCTTCCGCCGGTCAGCGAAGCGACGTTCCTTCCCTCGAGCTCCAGACAGTGTCCCTGTCTGTCCAGAACTCGACATCTATGCCAGCAGGGAAGGTTTTCCCCGCCCGGCATCTGTTGCTTTCCCAGGTTACACACGTTAGGATGACCGCGTGTCACCGAGGTTGCAGCGTCAGAAAAGCTCGATCGTCCTTGGACCCCAGTGACAAGCTTCGTGTCACCTCTGTCGCTGTCTCGTCGCCTCTCTCGCTCTTCCTCTGCAGTTGTTCTGTGCGCGCTGTGATCCGGGGAGACAGAGACTGACTCCAAGACCGCTGTCAGTCCCCGAATAATCTCCTTCGGCGTTGTCGCCTCGTGACGCAGAGCGCTGCATTCCTGGCGTTGGCTGCTCTGCTCTCCTGCCAGCAACACGTGAATCGTGTCGCCGACAGTTTGCAGCTCTGGATTCCCAGTCCAGGTCTCGAGTTGGAGAGACGGACCGGAAAGCCACTCTGTACTGCTCCCGTGTGTAGTTGACTGAAGACGACCCCTGCTGTGTTGTCCGGCTGGTCCCTTGCCTTTCCTCCAAGCGCCGTGTAGACCGTGTTCCTCGTTGCCAAGACAACGTGCCGTGTTGTCCATGCATGCCAGCAGCTTTCCTAGCCACTGGCTCCATGAGGGTGCCGCATCGGAGTACTGCCAGCTGTGTTGACTGCACTGCATGCCCTCTGGAACACTGCCTCGTTGTCCGCTATCTTGCTTCGGTCCGCAGCCATCAGCAGGAAGGGTGATTTTCAGGGAGCAGACGAAAAAAAAAGGTTTGCCCAGCAAAAGGAAAAACCAGCTTAAAGCTTTGAACACCTACAGCCCCATCTCTTTAAAGTACACAGAGAAAAAGACCTAACTCTGATAGCAACAAAAAATATGCTAGTGTTTGCATTATGCTGTTTCAAGGGAGGTAGGCGACGACCCTTGTCAGTACCGCCTGACGCCCGCAGGTCTTCTTGTGAACCAAAGTCAGACATCTTGCTTCGCAGCAGTCCAGAGAAATAAAATCACTGGCTAAGTGACTGAGAAAAATAAAATAAAAACAAAGGGATGGGAAGGGATCTTCTCTTTCTAAGTAAAAACAGATGGAAAGCTACCAAAACCTACAGTGAACCAATCTTTATCCCACTTCTGACACCATTTGTAAAGCCGAGCGGTCTTAGCTTCACATTAACTCTAACTGTCTGTGTCTGTGTCTTAGATGTTATACGTGTTTGAAGGTCATTTGTCAGGATGGCAATCACACGACAGGACAAACAGACACACAGAATATAAACTCAAGAAGAGGCAGGTAAAGTTCAAAATTGTATTGAATCAAAACAAATCATAAAAACAACTCAATACAAGGCGTTGGTTCTTTTCAGAAAATATATCTGTACATTGGTTCACTCTATTTCTGTAATTTTCCTACTACTCGAAAATATTCTAAGTCCAAAAATGGCTGAAAATTTGGGCATGACCCGTAGGTATCCTTAGCAAAATACGCTACTGAAAGCAATATCCTATGTCCTAAAATGGCTGAAAATTTGGGCAGAGGTTCGGGGCCTGAGTAAAAATAAAGTAAAAGAGTAAAGCGACGCCACTTTACTCGCCGTGTGGTAACCTGGGACTGCGGAACGTTTGTTTTTAACCCTGTCAGTTCAGTCCACAGGGCGGAGTCCGGTATACCATTTAGACACTTAAGCCAGGTTGGTTGCCAAAACTCCGGAGGACAATTTAGAGATAACAACAAATACTTCTCAGTACTCAGGTTTGGACTCATCCACAACCATTCCCAAAGAAGCAATGCTGTAACCCTAAGTGGTGGTGGGGAGTCCGGTATACCATTTAGACACTTAAGCCAGGTTGGTTGCCAAGACTCCCCCGAACCTTGAAAACTAACAGCTTATATACCTTCCATGACTGTCCCTGACGTCACAGCTAAGGAACCAATGAAAACGTCGCACTGGGATCACATAACAAAATGGGGAGGGAGGGGGGAGAGTTTCGAGGCTGCTATCAGTCTCCATACAAGCTACAGTTAAAACCCCTCAAACATACACAAAAACTCCTGTACTAAGAAAACTACATCAAAAACGCTATAAAGATATACATCAATAAAATGGAAATTCCACGACGCATCATTTGATACCAAACACTCATTGGTTATCAACACTGTGAACAAAGTGCAAAACCTCTGACTATTACCTCGCAAAATAGTCATGTCACACCAAAAATGTATGCAGTTACAAGTTAACCACAATCAAACACAGTGTATACTCAACAGGCTTCTCATATGTAGATGATAAACATAAAATCTCTATTCTACCAAACAAATGAACACAGAATACATGTTTATATTGAATATATGGGTAAAAGAAAGAATGATATAAATGTAAAAGCTACATAAAAGAAAAGAGAGAGAGAGAGAGAGAGAGAGAGAGAGAGAGAGAGAGAGAGAGAGAGAGAAAGAGAGAGAGAGAGAAAGAGAGAGAGAAAGAGAGAGAGAGAGTGTGTGCGTGTGTGTTCGTCTGTGTGTACCAAGTATTATTCAACATGGAAGTAAAGAATCAAGCTGGAAAGGAGGGTTGGGGGGGGGGGGGGGAAGAAAAGGTGAGAGTTGGATGTCGAAAAACAATGCTTTCACGGGTGGTCCACGTGCTCAAAACTAAGCCGTAGCGAGTTTGTGACCTAGGGTTCATATCCCGTCAGTCAAGCCGGCGCCATCGTGTCAAAACCAATTAACCAATTAATTCTACCGCAAGAGAACAATAGAAAAGTACTATATCATACCTATCTCCGAACAATTTACTAGGGGAAAGAACAAATATGATTTTAGAGTGTGAATCTTAATTCCAAACAGTTTCAATACTAACTTAGATAATATATTCTGCTCTCTACGCTTTCTCTTCTTCTTCACTCTATAAACTTTAACCTTTGCCGTGCTTCCTGGGTTCACCTGTACCCAGAGACACACTAAAATCATTGTAACTCTGGAACCATTAAAGGTATCGTTTTGAAATTTTAAGTATCTCTCACACACCTAATTTGCTCTCTGTCTGCAAATTTTTAGTGTGTACATGACAAAACATCAGAATTAATTGATTATGATAATTTACATAAACACTACCGATGGCGCGGGTTCACACATACCCATACTTTTAAAGAGTAGTAGTGATTGTAACTATCCCTCTGCCGACGGCGCGGGTTCTGCTACACCCATAATTACCAAAGCGGCGGAACAGTGTCTGTCTGCCTGTTTGTCTCCAAGAGACTGTCTGTCTCTCTGTCTGTATGTCTGTTGTCAGTTGCTCTGTCTGTCTGTCTGTCTATCCGTCTGTCTGACTGTCTGTCTCTGTCTGTCTCTCTCTCTCTGTCTGTCTCTCTCTCTGTCTGTCTCTCTCTGTCTCTCTCTCTGTCTCTCTCTCTTAGTCTCTCTCTCTGTCTCTCTCTCTTAGTCTCTCTCTCTGTCTCTCTTTCTTAGTCTCTCTCTCTCTCTCTTTCTTAGTTTCTCTCTCTCTCTTTCTTAGTCTCTCTCTCTCTTAGTCTCTCTCTCTCTCTTTCTTAGTCTCTCGCTCTCTCTCTTTCTTAGTCTCTCTCTCTCTTTCTTAGTCTCTCTATCTCTTTCTTAGTCTCTCTCTCTCTTTCTTAGTCTCTCTCTCTCTCTCTCTTAGTCTCTCTCTCTCTCTTTCTTAGTCTCTCTCTCTCTCTTAGTCTCTCTCTCTTTCTTAGTCTCTCTTTCTCTCTCTCTTTCTTAGTCTCTCTCTCTCTTTCTTAGTCTCTCTCTCTCTTTTTTAGTCTCTCTCTCTCTCTCTTTCTTAGTCTCTCTCTCTCTTTCTTAGTCTCTCTCTCTCTTTCTTAGTCTCTCTCTCTCTCTCTTTCTTAGTCTCTCTCTCTCTCTCTGTCTTAGTCTATCTCTCTTTCTTAGTCTCTCTCTCTCTCTCTCTTAGTCTCTCTCTCTCTCTTTCTTAGTCTCTCTCTCTCTCTCTCTTAGTCTCTCTCTCTTTCTTAGTCTCTCTTTCTCTCTCTGTCTGTCTCTCTCTCTCTTTCTTAGTCTCTCTCTTTTTTAGTCTCTCTCTCTCTTTCTTAGTCTCTCTCTCTCTCTCTCTTAGTCTCTCTCTCTTTCTTAGTCTCTCTCTCTTTTTTAGTCTCTCTCTCTCTTTCTTAGTCTCTCTCTCTCTCTCTCTTAGTCTCTCTCTCTTTCTTAGTCTCTCTATCTCTCTCTCTCTTAGTCTCTCTCTCTTTCTTAGTCTCTCTTTCTCTCCCTTAGTCTCTCTCTCTCTTTCTTAGTCTCTCTCTCTCTTTTTTAGTCTCTCTCTCTCTTTCTTAGTCTCTCTCTCTCTTTCTTAGTCTCTCTCTCTCTCTCTCTTTCTTAGTCTCTCTCTCTCTCTCTCTTTCTTAGTCTCTCTCTCTCTCTTTCTTAGTCTCTCTCTCTCTCTTTCTTTGTCTCTCTCTCTCTCTTTCTTAGTCTCTCTCTCTTTCTTAGTCTCCCTCTCTCTCTTTCTTAGTCTCTCTCTCTCTCTTTCTTAGTCTCTCTCTCTCTCTTTCTTAGTCTCTCTCTCTCTCTTCCTTAGTCTCTCTCTCTCTTTCTTAGTCTCTCTCTCTCTCTTTCTTAGTCTCTCTCTCTCTCTTTATTTGTCTCTCTCTCTCTTTATTTGTCTCTCTCTCTATCTTTCTTAGTCTCTCTCTCTCTCTTTCTCTCTTTCTTAGTATCTCTCTCTCTATTTCTTAGTCTCTCTCTCTCTCTCTTTCTTAGTCTCTCTCTCTTTCTTAGTCTCTCTCTCTCTCTTTCTTAGTCTCTCTCTCTTTCTTAGTCTCTCTCTCTCTCTCTTTCTTAGTCTCTCTCTCTTTCTTAGTCTCTCTCTCTCTCTCTTTCTTAGTCTCCCTCTCTCTCTTTCTTAGTCTCTCTCTCTCTCTTTCTTAGTCTCTCACTCTCTTTCTTAGACTCTCTCTCTCTCTTTCTTAGTCTCTCTCTCTCTTTATTTGTCTCTCTCTCTATCTTTCTTAGTCTCTCTCTCTCTCTCTCTCTTTCTTAGTATCTCTCTCTCTTTTTCTTAGTCTCTCTCTCTCTCTCTTTCTTAGTCTCTCTCTCTTTCTTAGTCTCTCTCTCTCTTTCTTAGTCTCTCTCTCTTTCTTAGTCTCTCTCTCTCTCTCTTTCTTAGTCTCTCTCTCTTTCTTAGTCTCTCTCTCTCTCTCTTTCTTAGTCTCCCTCTCTCTCTTTCTTAGTCTCTCTCTCTCTCTTCCTTAGTCTCTCACTCTCTTTCTTAGACTCTCTCTCTCTCTTTCTTAGACTCTCTCTCTCTCTTTCTTAGTCTCTCTTTCTTTCTTAGTCTCTCTCTCTCTCTTTCTTAGTCTCTCTCTCTCTTTCTTAGTCTCTCTCTCTCTCTTTCTTAGTCTCTCAGTCTCTCTCAGTCTCTCCCTTCCCCTCTCTCTCCCCCTCTCCCTCCCCTGCAAGAGGTCGGTGAAGGGAGAAACTCGATGCAACCACTGAAGTAGCGCTGTGGGTTTCCCTGAACCCACCCCGTCGTTAGAGAAATAAACGGTAAAAACCCTCTTTCAAATGTATGGGTTCAGACAAACCCGCATCGTCGTTAGAGGAATAAACGGTAAAAACCCTCTTTCAAATGTATGGGTTCAGACAAACCCGCATCGTCGGGAGTGTGTAGTCAAAAGCGGCATCCGGCAAAGGTTAAGAAGAAAATTGCATATGGAGAAAAGACAAAACAAAATTATTCATGTAGTCGCTTTTCTCCACATGATCATCAACCTCACCTGTAACTCACAGACAGATAAGGCGAGGTGAAAGAATGCAGTGAGTCACTGATAGGCTGACTTTGATCATCTGCAGGTATGTTGTCTGTCGTATCATTAGCGCTATTAGGCCTTTGATTGTTTCACGCTTAGAGAAGATGGGGTGTGGCAAAGTGAGGATGATGCTTGGGGTCGGGTGGGTATAGTATGGTGTGTACGTGTGTGTGTGTGTGTGTGTGTGTGTGTGTGTGCTTACTAGCTTGTTTGCTTCAAGGTGTG
>NW_027128731.1:0-30000 GCF_037325665.1 Littorina saxatilis
CAAAACAACTAGTGGTACCCGTGCTACGCACTTTGTGTGCTGCGCATGCGATGTCATTTTGTTGGTTATGTGCTTGTGAAAATGTTGTTTGCACCCCTCCCCCCCCCCCCCCCCCCGCACATTATCCCGCATATAATGAATTATATTCTCTTGGTGAAAAATAAAATGCAAAAGTGCAATTCTGTAACACATGTTACATAGCCACTTGTGAATTAACAGAGAGAAAAATAACAAAAAACAGTCATATAGGTTTTCGCATCAATGGGAGGTAATCGGAACTGACCAAAAAGACTGCGCGACCGCACGCGACTATACAAACAAACCAAATAAAATACAGCAGGTATGACGTTTGCATGAATCCATGATTACGTCTACATGAACAACAGTGATAAAAGTGCGCATCTCTTCCCAGCCGTGCAGCGCTTTGAAAGTTGGAAGCATTAAAATTTAAACGGGTAAAAAGCCATCGTGAAGATACGAAAAAAAGTATGACGTCTAAAATACTTAATGATTCAAACGCATAGTATAACATATGTAATTGACAACAGAAAATATATACATGGTTCACACACACAATCGAGTGCACACATCCATGCTTATTTAAAGTCATGTACACACACACACACATACATACATGGCATCAAGCAACACACAATTAAATGACACATATGGAATATGGAAAACGTATAATGGACATGAACATGGCAACTAATTTACACCGTTACCTACTATAAAATTGATGATATATATATACCACTCACTTGCTATTCGCCTAAAAGCTTGCGGTGTGCTGTGACACATATAAGAAACCAGAAGAAAAAAGGACTTTACTTTGGCGAAAAGAGCATATGCTGCTTATTTTTGTACATAACTGCTATAACTGTATTTTTTCCGAACACTTACATGTAAAAAACATAGAGATATATCTTACCATTTCACTAAGACAGACAAAATAACGGTCAAATTAAGGGGAGATCATGATGACGTACATGTCTATGGTTGCACCGGGGGAAAATATTTAGTCGCTGGAACCTATAAGGTATAACACATGTTACATAGCCACTGGTGAATTAACAGAGAGAAAAATAACAAAAAACAGTCATATAGGTTTTCGCATCAATGGGAGGTAATCGGAACTGACCAAAAAGACTGCGCGACCGCACGCGACTATACAAACAAACAAAATAAAATACAGCAGGTGTGACGTTTGCATGAATCCATGATTACGTCAACATGAACAACAGTGATAAAAGTGCGCATCTCTTCCCAGCCGTGCAGCGCTTTGAAAGTTGGAAGCATTAAAATTTAAACGGGTAAAAAGCCATCGTGAAGATACGAAAAAAAGTATGACGTCTAAAATACTTAATGATTCAAACGCATAGTATAACATATGTAATTGACAACATTGACAACAGAAAATATATACATGGTTCACACACACAATCGAGTGCACACATCTATCCATGCTTATTTAAAGTCATGTACACACACATACATACATGGCATCAAGCAACATACACATGGAAAACGTATAATGGACATGAACATGGCAACTAATTTACACCGTTACCTACTATAAAATTGATGATATATATATACCACTCACTTGCTATTCGCCTAAAAGCTTGCGGTGTGCTGTGACACATATAAGAAACCAGAAGAAAAAAGGACTTTACTTTGGCGAAAAGAGCATATATGCTGCTTATTTTTGTACATAACTGCTATAACTGTATTTTTTCCGAACACTTACATGTAAAAAACATAGAGATATATCTTACCATTTCACTAAGACAGCCAAAATAACGGTCAAATTAAGGGGAGATCATGATGACGTACATGTCTATGGTTGCACCGGGGGAAAATATTTAGTCGCTGGAACCTATAAGGTTATACGGCGACTTATCAGGTGATAATGTTTCGAACTATTTAGTAAACAAATCTATGGAATATTTTGGAGTTCCATTAACAGATAAACAGATCTATCTATCTTCTTATTATTTTAGGTTCGTCTGGGGTAGAGAAATAAAACACACAGCTAGGTTCGTCTGAGGTGCGGTCGCGTGTTTAGTCGAACCGAAAGTTGAAGAAGAACCAATCACAGATCTCTTTCGCCGCGATGTCAAAGTTCAGGTCAAAGTTCACTGTTGTCTGCTCAAATTTGCGAGACAAACCTCTTCAAACTTTGTTCGTGGACAAAATTGGAAGTCGGGACCTAGCGGAATCGATTTCCTGGGTCACGTTGGCATAGCAACCGAAGGAGAAGGCACAAATCCGCGCGGTTTGGTCACAGGAATCGAAAAACCACCGAAAATCCTACCAGTATTATATAGTAGATATCGTTCAAACCACACGTGTGTATATCATGTAAATGAGGTCATGTCAAGCAAGACTGGCAATAACCTGTTTTTCCACTGCTCATGATGCTAAAGTCACCGAGACAAACGTCATTATAGAAAACAATTTGCGCTCGCTAATTCCCCTCGGTGAACTTTTAGAACTAACACGTCACGCTATACTTTCCAGAGTGACGTTTCTTTGCTTTGACGTAAGAGATTGCACGAGGCTATGGAAGAGATCGAGGTTCCAAAAGTTAAAGAAGTGTCTTCTTGACTGCGGGACGTTTTGAGTAAAATACACGTAAGTACAGTATGTAGCATAAACAGAATAATACATGGCTTGCTGTTTCGTACCAGATTTACACTCGTTGCTTTTCAAAAAGTGAAAAAAACAACTCGTGTAAATCTGGTACGACACAGCCATGTAGTATTCTCAATTTATGACATGTTACGGTACAATGTTCAAGGACTCAATAATCGTGCAAATTTGGTAACACAAAACCAAAGATAGATAGCATCAGACGGCGAGGATGCAGAAATCAATTGGAATTTGAGAGTAAAAAAATTATTATTGCCAGAAATCAAAATTTAAGACAATGTCAAAGTTAATAACCTTCACTCCAAAATAGCGATGTCAAATCAAGAAACAGAAACCGAAATAGATCCCACAGTGACATTCTCCAGTAACAACAACCCCTCTTCAAAACTCGACCGTTTTACGTGAGCGTAAGACGTCATTTACAAACTCAAAATATTCAAACCCTTTCAGCTCAGACGCAACTGCACTGACACACAATCTCTCAAACTGAGACTTTACCGTGTTGCCTTTCTGTCTCATAAGCGCAAAACTGATAGGCTAGTTTCAGGAATAAACCTCAGACTCAAGTTTCCTAACTTTGTAATGTAGACTAGGGAGTATGCCTGGATCCCATTTGTCCAAGGCAGTCCAAGCGGTCGACCCCAGAAATTGCAAGAAACGCAAACATTCCGATGTCTTCTTGAGTGGCGCAAAATGTATTGTGGTATCTCTTGTCAATGACAATTTCAAATCTTGAATAAGTCATGCTTATCTGAACATACACAGGAATACACGAATACACGCCATAACTGTCGGACACGAAAACTACGCCGGACGCCGAAACTCCGAAGTTGTAAACTGCATACGAGTAACGAGGATTGGCATTCCCGATCAAGGGAGGTAAAACAGCATCATTTGCACAGTGACGGGCCTTGGGGCACATCCAAATTGTCTGTCATTGCCTTTATACTGTAGACTGGGGAGATGGGGAATGAAACTGCTGACAGCGAATCTGGTTATTCCAGCGTCGCGGACGACGCTGGTATCTGTGGTTGGGAAGAACGTGCCTGTGGAGAATTAGTCTCCAAGCCAAAGCGCGCTGACTCTCCAAGCCAAAACAATTTCAAAGCTGAAAAAAAATGTACAATTTACGCGAAACGATTAAACACAGCTTTCGGGTGTTTTTTTTTAATCTACGATGTACATAAATATACCACTCCGACCATAAGGAAAAGTAAAAAAGACACACAAAAAAAAAAGACCGAGAGGAGCCGAGTCAATCCGAGACCAACCGAGAGGACGTGTTTCGCGCCGTTTCGACGTCGTTTGTTCAGATGCGGCCGGTTGGATCAGTTGCGGTCATACAGGGGCGCCTTGCACAAGAAAAGATCTTCAACAATCCCGATCATCATCATGGTACAATAATGTTTTGTGCGCCCCCATGTATGTGTTCTGTGCTAATAATGCACGGTTGTGAAATGTCCGTACACATTTTGTGGCACTATGTAATTGTTAGTGCATCCTCCGGCGGATGCTTCGTGCTAAAAATGCACTTCCATTAAAATATTGTACGCTCATGTCAGTAATATATTTTCAATTGTTTCTCTGTCAATTTCAAGTGTTTGTTTCCAATTACTTCAGTATCTCCCTGTTGCAATTCCAGGTGATTCATTATGCATGTGCCAATTTGAGGTGTTTAATTCTGATTCCTGTATTTACAGTGTAAAATTAAAACTATTGTTTTCAAACATTCCTATGACACCTGGTAATGGTTCTGTGGTTTTGTTTTTAATTTGTATTTTGTTTTTCTGCAATAAATATTTGAAATGGATCTGAGGCCGACTTACTACTTTTAGCACTCTTTTTCACCACATTCCCACGTACAGATATTGCAATATCAACTCTTCCTTTCTACCTGTTTCAAACAAGCTCTATTTTTTAATTAAAAAGTTTTTACTAAATGTCTTAACATAGAGGGGGGAATCGAGACGAGGGTCTTGGTGTGTGTGCGTGTGTGTGTGTGTGTGTGTGTGTGTGTGTGTGTGTGTGTGTGTGTGTGTGTGTGTGTGTGTGTGTGTGTGTGTCTGTCTGTCTGTGTGTGTGTGTGTGTGTGTGTGTAGAACGATTCAGACTAAACTACTGGACCGATCTTTATGAAGTTTGACATGAGACTTCCTGGGAATGATATTCCAGGACGGTTTATTTTTTTTATTTTTTTATAAACGTCTTTTATGACGTCATATCCGGCTTTTTTGTACAAGTTGAGGCTGCACTGTCACACCCTCATTTTTCAATCAAATTGATTGAAATTTTGGCCAAGCAATCTTCGACGAAGGCCGGACTTCCGTATTGCATTTCAGTTTGGTGGCTTAAAAATTAATTAATGACTTTGGTCATTAAAAATCTGAAAATTGTAAAAAAATAAATAAATTATAAAACGATCCAAATTTACGTTCATCTTATTCTTCATCCTTTTCTGATTCCAAAAACATATAAATATGTTATATTTGGATTAAAAACAAGCTCTGAAAATTAAAAATATAAAAATTATGATCAAAATTAAATTTCCGAAATTGTTTTAAAAACTATTTCATCTTATTCCTTGTCGGTTCCTGATTCCAAAAACATATAGATATGATATGTTTGGATTAAAAACACGCTCAGAAAGTTAAAACGAAGAGAGGTACAGTAAAGCGTGCTATGAAACACAGCGCAACCGTTACCGCGCCAAACAGGCTCGTCACTTTCACTGCCTTTTGCACTAGTGGCGGACTACGTTCAGTTTCATTCTGTGAGTTCCACAGCTTGACTAAATGTAGTAATTTCGCCTTACGCGACTTGTTTTTTCTTGTGGCTGTTTGATCAATTCATAGCAAGCATTGACTGAAATAAACAATTTATATATCCAGCACAACATGCAATTCATTGACTTTTGACCCTAACCTTTTAACACTTCCCAAAATAAATCTTTGGTGGACATTGCATCGACGCTGTTCATTTTGAATGAACATTTTTCTTGTTCTTCATTTTGTTCGGGAGGAAGGGGAGGGGGGTAAGAGTTGTTTGTTTATTTTTTTTCCCCGAGGCGCTGTTTCTCAGTGGTGCCATGTCGTCTGATTTTTCAAACACGAGTGCTGGTGTTATTGTTATGTGGTGTCTATGTGGCACATTCGGCCTCGTAGGACTGAACACGTTCTGCTGAGTTATATGTTCTTCTCGCATGTTTTATCGTCTGTTAAAAAAATATATAACAGAGAGTACGGTTGTAGACATCGAGAGAGTGAGAGAAAAAAAGGAGGAGAGGACAGACATATAATTATATCCACACCGCAAATTTGAACAGCTGCAGAATCGAAAGATTCACATAAAAAACAGACTCTGAAAGGGTAAACATGCACACAAACACAGGTTTACATGTACACTTGGCAAGATGGACACACTACGCTTTTCTGCGGCACACGCGCACGCGCAGAGAGAGAGAGAGAGAGAGAGAGAGAGAGAGAGAGAGAGAGAGAGAGAGAGAGAGAGAGAGAGAGAGAGAGAGAGAGAGAGAGAGAGAGACGGAGAGAGAGACAGAGAGAGAGAGAGAGAGAGAGACAGACAGACAGACAGACAGATAGACGGACAGAGACAGAGAGAAACAGAGCGAGAGAGACAGAGAGAGAGAGACAGACAGACAGAGAGAGACAGAGACAGACAGACAGACGGAGAGAGAGAGAGACTGAGAGAGAGAGAGAGAGAGAGTGACAGAGACAGACAGAGAGTGACAGAGACAGACAGACAGAGACAGACAGACAGACGGAGAAAACTGTTTTTGCCTCTTGATGTCCAAATTGACCTCTTTGAAAAAACTGTGGTCCCTATTTTACTTTACGGTTCTGAAGTATGGTGCCCTTACATGTCTGATCTAGCTAACAAATTACAGATACGATTTTTTAAGATGATTTTGAAAGTTGGCAAATCAACACCAACAAACATGGTTTTGGGTGAATTAGGTCAGTTCCCTGTAAGTATTCAAGCGAAATGTCGTATGTTGAATTTTTGGTACAAACTTGCATTTTCAAATGGTTCTGACAAACTTTCTTGTGTGACATATCGTTTTTTGTTTAAAATGTATGAATCTGGTGTATACAAGTCAAAATTTTTGCTTTCTGTCCATGGTGTTCTAAATGAGTTAGGCTTTAGTGATTTTTGGCACAATCAAACTATCGATAATGTAACGGATGGTGGTTATTTTAATACTTTCAA
The DNA here is from genome assembly GCF_037325665.1 of Littorina saxatilis. Lineage (NCBI taxonomy): Eukaryota > Metazoa > Mollusca > Gastropoda > Littorinimorpha > Littorinidae > Littorina > Littorina saxatilis. The sequence goes on from NW_027128731.1 coordinate 6,883, forward strand.
AGCACTGATGAAAAATAGGCTACAAGACCAATTTGTCCAAACCTGGCATTCAGAAATAAATAACAATGAGTTTTATTATAATTATAGAATGTATAAAGAGAATTTTGAGTTTGAAAAGTACTTGTCCATCCTGCCGGTTAATTTAGCAAACGCTGTTTTAAAATTTAGAACACTGAATCATAAATTGCCTATACAAAAAGGTAGGACTCTTAGTATTCCCAGACAAGACAGAATCTGTCACAAATGTTCATCAGGTGACCTTGGGGACGAGTTCCATTATATTTTTGTATGTCCTTTTTTTTACCAATTATAGAAAACAGTTGTTACGGTGCTATTATTATGCCCGCCCCAATTCAGTTAAATTCAGAGAGCTTTTTTCCACTACAAAAAAGAGTTTATTGCTAAAACTCGCAAAGTTCATGACACTTGTCATGGACTGTTTGAGAAGCGAGTAAAATTTAATTCTCTTTTAGCTTTATACTCCGTTATCTGTTTTGTGTTGTTTGTAATAGTATCTTTGTCCTTATGTTAACTCACCCATCACCCCCCCCTCCCCCTTCCCCCCATTTCCCATAGTAAAGAAATGTATGTAATTACTTTGTGTGTTTTATTATTATTATTATTATTATTATTATTATTATTTATTATTATTATTATTGTTGAATTGTTTCTTGTATTGTTTTTGCTCTCCCTCACCCCTCAACTCCCTTTTCTGTACATAGTCTGATTTCTTTTTGTTTTAGTTCCTTTTATTTGGTGTTGAATGAAATGTGTTTTTATTGTGTTTTTTAATTTTCCATGTACCCTCACGGGGTTTTATCGGAATAAAACTTGACTTGACTTGACTTGAGAGAATTGAATTGAATTGAATTGAACTTTATTTAACAAGGATTAAGATTTAAGGCTATGCCTTTTCTTACAATCTGTCCTTGGGACGCATAGACACACAATTATATAGTTAAAAAATTAAAAATTAAAAAGTTAAAAAGTTAACCAACAAAAGGAGGTCGGAAAACGTGATAATAAAGATGACGATGATGATGATGATGATGATAATGATGATGATGATGATGAAGATGGGGCATGAAGAGCATACATATGTGGTTATTCATAAAATCAAATGCATACTATGCAGGTAATTATAAATATAAGCTGGTAGCAATCGAACATGTAGCAATAGTGTAACAAAAATATGTTCAGAATATACAATGCACAGCATATCTTTGACGTCAAAAGGCGTTAAACTACTCAGACATTAAGTGGTTTTTAACACATTTTTAAAAACTTTTTAATGACTTTAAGTGCTTAAAGGATTATGGAAGTGAATTCCAAACTGAAGTACCCGAAAAAGCAAGACTGGTCTTATACAGGTCAATTCGTGGAATTGGTGGGATCAAGTTGACCGACCCATATCTGTGGGTAGCTTTATTAAATAATGATGTAATGAAAATCGGCACTTTACTGTAATACAATTTATGCATGAAAATGGCTTTGTTTAACTTGAGATGCTTTTCCAGTGGAAGAAAGTTAAGCATTTTTAATTTCATATCTGTTGAGGCATTATCCTTTACGATGAGTTTGGCCGAGCGACGATAGAGTGAGTCTAACTAAAAGAGAGAGAAAGAGAGCATTCGTGTTTTTCTTCTGTGAGATACACATTTACAAAAAGTCGAATAAATTAACTTAATTTGCATTCTAAAATAGTAGGTTTGCGGAGAAAGTCCCTTTGACTAAGACAAACTGACAGACAGAGAGATTGACAAAGTCCCTGAGACTCAGTCAAACAGGAGAGAGAGACTGACAGACACAGAGACGGACAGACAGACAAATATACAAATATACAAATACGCACACCTACTAACAGAACTAAACACACGCACAATCGTACATTCTACGTTGAATTGCTTTAATTTCTGTATCTGCATCGTTGACCAAACAAAAACATTGCAACACAATCACCCGCCAAAAACAACCACCTCAACCAAAAATAACAAATATAAAACAAACAAAAAATGTTCTTGTTTCACCTGTTGGGCGTCTCAGCTGATCTGGCACTACATAGCCTAGCTGTCTCTGCCCTCGACACCCCAGGCCCCGCGCCACCCCCCATTACTGGCATTACCTTTATTGTAGTGTGACAGGGGAGGCTACCGCTCCTTTCACAGCAGACTGCTCTGCACCCGAGTTGTTGGCCTTTAAGTCAACTCCGGTGGATTGTGGAATTCTGTTTGTGATGGGGTCTGGAGGTTTCCGATTGTCTGTATGTTCATGGAAACCTTCGGGTTTGCATAACAGTTTTTATAGGGCTAAGAAATTAGCCCTAACATTTTCAATCCTTTTTGAGTGCACTTCGCCTCCCGAGGTGATCGTAGTGTTACGGCACTCGGTTACAGTAGTATAGGCTAGCCTTACATCACGGTAAATATGCTTCCCCCTCCCCTCTGTGTGTGTGTGTGTGTGTGTGTGTGTGTGTGTGTGTGTGTATGTGTGTGTGTCTCTCTCTCTCTGTCTCTCTCTCCCGCCCCCCCCCCCTCCCTCTCTTGCCAGCTCTGCTTGTCTGTCTAGCTGTCTCCATAATCTCTCACCGGCTTGAAAGAAGAAACAAACGGCTGATGGTAGCAACCTCCTTACGTCATAACAAAACACTGTTTTACTGCGCTCGCTCTGTCAGTCTCACCTGCATGTCATTCCTTTCCAGCAGAACAATAATTATTATCGTCATCAGTTTTGGGCGGCCAACGCTTGATTCCTCTTTGGCAGTGTTCTATGGGCTTCCTGCAGCATCCTGTGATGATTGTATGCACGTACATCATGTAAACAACTTCCACTGCCAGCTCCAGGCACGCACGGCACCACACGCATTGCGTTAAAATGACGCTATAAATAGAAGTATAAACCGCGATACTCTGACCGAGACTGACTCTGCGGGACATGTAAATTGTTTCTCGTCAGAGGCTCCCCATGCCAATGAGATTGTTTTAAAGGGGGTTTGCACTTTTTTGTTTAAATTTCTTTGTTTTCTTCTTTTTTTACACTCTCATTTTCTTCTTCTTTTCCTTCTTCTTCGTCTTCTTTGAGTTTTTGCACAGATGCCCTTTTCCCCTTCAATTCATTTGTTATATTTTGTAAAAAGAAAGAAATGTTGATATATATTTGATGAAGTGGAAGAGTGCTGCAGAAAACGACGGACCATCTTATGCTGAAATTCTTGATAGTACACAGTAACAAGAAATTCCTCCGAGGTAGGAAAAACACCCCCGTCCTGACCATTCTCACTGCCACCAACTGAGAAGGTTATTTCCCTTTGACCATTAATATGTCCCTCTATAAGTCCTTGTAGAATCTTAATCCACCAATAACTCCCTAACCGTGTGTTTGACTGGTCCCAATTTTTGTAAGGACCGTCTCAGGAATGTATAGAACCTGTTCACCAAGTTTGGTGACGATCGGTCCGTTCATTCTTGAGATCTATATGCGAACACAAACACACAAACACACAAACAAACAAACAAACACATCGACCGAATCCTATACACACCCCTATACCGGGGGTGTAAATATATACTATGCAGCAACTAGTGAAACGTCTTTGCTAGTAATATCTAATCTTAGGAACACATATCCAAAGCGTTCAATGCTCCATCACTTATCACGATGACGTTGACCATGAAGTATCCAGTCCTTTAACAGTATTATTAACATGGGATCGTCCACACACACACACACACACTCACAAACACACACACACACACACACATACACACACTCATACACAAACACTCATACACATACAAACACACACACACACACATACACACACACACAAACACATACACACAAGCACACACACACACACACTCACACACACACACGCGCGCGCGCACAGACACACAAACACAAACACACACACGTACACACTGACACGCACACTGACACACGCACACACACACACACACACACACACGCACACACACGCACACCCACACACACACACACACACTCACACACACACACACACACACACACACACACACACACACACACACACACACACACACTATTACTGGCGTCCTGTGCCTGTGGATTTATCAACGTTGCATGATTATTTGGTAATCACGTAAAGATGCTACTTGGTTTTTTTCTCGTTTTTATATTTAGTCAAGTTTTGACTAAATATTTTAACATCGAGGGGGAATCGAAACGAGGGTCGTGGTGTATGTGCGTGTGTCTGTGTGTGTGTGTGTGTGTGTGTGTGTGTAGAGCGATTCAGACTAAACTACTGGACCGATCTTTATGAAATTTGACATGAGAGTTCCTGGGTATGAAATCCCCGAACGTTTTTTTCATTTTTTTGATAAATGTCTTTGATGAGGTCATATCCGGCTTTTCGTGAAAGTTGAGGCGGCACTGTCACGCCCTCATTTTTCAACCAAATTGGTTGAAATTTTGGTCAAGTAATCTTCGACGAAGCCCGGACTTCGGTATTGCATTTCAGCTTGGTGGCTTAAAAATTAATTAATGACTTTGGTCATTAAAAATCTGAAAATTGTAAAAAAAAATAAAAATTTATAAAACGATCCAAATTTACGTGTATCTTATTCTCCATCATTTGCTGATTCCAAAAACATATAAATATGTTATATTCGGATTAAAAACAAGCTCTGAAAATTAAATATATAAAAATTATTATCAAAATTAAATTGTCCAAATCAATTTAAAAACACTTTCATCTTATTCCTTGTAGGTTCCTGATTCCAAAAACATATAGATATGATATGTTTGGATTAAAAACACGCTCAGAAAGTTAAAACAAAGATAGGTACAGAAAAGCGTGCTATCCTTCTTAGCGCAACTACTACCCCGCTCTTCTTGTCAATTTCACTGCCTTTGCCATGAGCGGTGGACTGACGATGCTACGAGTATACGGTCTTGCTGAAAAATGGCATTGCGTTCAGTTTCATTCTGTGAGTTCGACAGCTACTTGACTAAATATTGTATTTTCGCCTTACGCGACTTGTTATATTTAGTCAAGTTTTGACTAAATATTTTAACATCGAGGGGGAATCGAAACGAGGGTCGTGGTGTATGTGCGTGTGTGTGTGCGTGTGTGTGTCTGTGTGTGTGTGTGTGTGTGTGTAGAGCGATTCAGACTAAACTACTGGACCGATCTTTATGAAATTTGACATGAGAGTTCCTGGGTATGAAATCCCCGAACGTTTTTTTCATTTTTTGGATAAATGTCTTTGATGACGTCACATCCGGCTTTTCGTGAAAGTTGAGGCGGCACTGTCACGCCCTCATTTTTCAACCAAATTGGTTGAAATTTTGGTCAAGTACTCTTCGACGAAGCCCGGGGTTCGGTATTGCATTTCAGCTTGGTGGCTTAAAAATTAATTAATGACTTTGGTCATTAAAAATCTGAAAATTGTAAAAAAAAATAAAAATTTATAAAACGATCCAAATTTACGTTTATCTTATTCTCCATCATTTGCTGATTCCAAAAACATATAAATATGTTATATTTGGATTAAAAACAAGCTCTGAAAATTAAATATATAAAAATTATTATCAACATTTTTTTTTCGAAATCAATTTAAAAACACTTTCATCTTATTCCTTGTCGGTTCCTGATTCCAAAAATATATAGATATGATATGTTTGGATTAAAAACACGCTCAGAAAGTTAAAACAAAGAGAGGTACAGAAAAGCGTGCTATCCTTCTCAGCGCAACGAATACCCCGCTCTTCTTGTCAATTCCACGTGCACTGCCTTTGCCACGGGCGGTGGAGTGACGATGCTACGAGTATACGGTCTTGCTGCGTTGCGTTGCGTTCAGTTTCATTCTGTGAGTTCGACAGCTACTTGACTAAATATTGTATTTTCGCCTTACGCGACTTGTTATATTTAGTCAAGTTTTGACTAAATATTTTAACATCGAGGGGGAATCGAGACGAGGGTCGTGGTGTATGTGCGTGCGTGTGTGTGCGTGTGTGTGTGTGTCTGTGTGTGTGTGTAGAGCGATTCAGACTAAACTACTGGACCGATCTTTATGAAATTTGACATGAGAGTTCCTGGGTATGAAATCCCCGAACGTTTTTTTCATTTTTTTGATGTCTTTGATGACGTCATATCCGGCTTTTCGTGAAAGTTGAGGCGGCACTGTCACGCCCTCATTTTTCAACCAAATTGGTTGAAATTTTGGTCAAGTAATCTTCGACGAAGCCCGGACTTCGGTATTGCATTTCAGCTTGGTGGCTTAAAAATTAATTAATGACTTTGGTCATTAAAAATCTGAAAATTGTAAAAAAAAATAAAAATTTATAAAACGATCCAAATTTACGTTTATCTTATTTTCCATCATTTGCTGATTCCAAAAACATATAAATATGTTATATTCGGATTAAAAACAAGCTCTGAAAATTAAATATATAAAAATTATTATCAAAATTAAATTGTCCAAATCAATTTAAAAACACTTTCATCTTATTCCTTGTCGGTTCCTGATTCCAAAAACATATAGATATGATATGTTTGGATTAAAAACACGCTCAGAAAGTTAAAACAAAGAGAGGTACAGAAAAGCGTGCTATCCTTCTCAGCGCAACTACTACCCCGCTCTTCTTGTCAATTTCACTGCCTTTGCCATGAGCGGTGGACTGACGATGCTACGAGTATACGGTCTTGCTGAAAAATGGCATTGCGTTCAGTTTCATTCTGTGAGTTCGACAGCTACTTGACTAAATATTGTATTTTCGCCTTACGCGACTTGTTTGTTGTTGCAGGGCAGCAACTATGTGCTTGGTACACGGGTGTGGTAAACGTTCGAGCTGGCCAGAATCTGGCATTGATAAAAACTGACATGTTACGTGGCTTAATGTCGTGGGTTGTGAGTACCTTTTGTCAGTGCAGTTATTAAGAGTTGGCCGTTGACCTGGAAAAAGTAAGCTGAGAGCAATTCCTGAAGAAGAAAAAAATGTAGTTCCCGTTTTAGAATCTGATATTGTTTTCTGTTTATTGCGCTCGCTATGTCTTCACTAGACTGACCTTGAAGTTGATGTATATGAGTTGAAGAATATTTGGTTTCATCTTCTGTTCGGAGACAGAATGTTCCAGAATAGTGCATTTCTTTCAGAAGTGGACATATCATTTGGTGATTTGTGTGTCCCGCACTGAAACGGGATTTCTAGAACAGAAGCTGTCTGTACCAAGCACCTTTGCGTGAAAAACGACAACAGATGCAATCAATGTTTTTGATAAAACACACAAAGAATGGCCTTCAACAGTATTTATGACTCATACAGATCGCTTGCGTTGCTATTAGTTTGCATTCGTAACCCATAAACGCGCTTCGATGGTTTATTCTTTATCCATCGTCGTTCGCGTACATCGAGTCTACTCTTGTATTCTCAGTATTGTTTGGCTCCGACGAAACTGTATCAAATTCCTCAAGTTCAGAAGAAAACGTGCTGCGAAGCCTATTGTTTGATATATCCGCTGCTGCTAAACACTTTAGTTATATTAAGTTATGTCCCTTGATTAGAGCAAACTATAATTCCCGTTTCCTGTGATCTTCAGAAACTGATGGTTTACGGGAGACGGTGTGGGCCTTTAAAGTCACACAACTTTAATTTTTACCACTTGCCGCTGATTTATCATTTCGCTCTTCCTGACATCTACCCTCCGTGGTTGACGGCGCTTTTCATGAAAACAGCAGTTTTACACGCTCGGCATATCTTTCATGGCAATTAAGATCTGACTTGCTTCCAGAAATACAAAAACATGCATCAGTGTTTCTCACAGCCAATGAAACCAACCCGAAGTAACAGCGCGTGACGACATAACCTGTAGCATAAAGAGTTTTTCATCTTCTTCCAGTTCGTGTTTTGTTCTTACCTTCCCACCATTATTATCCTTCTAAATATAGAATCATAAGGGTACGGCCCATGATTTTAAACACAGGTGCCCGGTATAGAAAGCTGACGAATTAAGCCTACAGACCAGGAAAAGTAAGCTTACATCAATCATAGAAGAAGAAATAGATTGAAACAAAAAACATTTCATGTTTCAAAAGATAGTATTGTTTTCGGTTCATTGTACTCACTATGTCTTGGCTAGACTGACCTTGAAGTTGATGTATTTAAATATAATTATATGAGTTGAAGAATATTTAGTTTCATCTTCTCTTTGGAGACAAAAGTGTTCCAGAACAGTGAATCAAGTTCTTTCACAAGTGAATATATATAGTTTAGTGATTTGTGTGTCCCGCAAACGGGATTTTTAGAGCAGAAGCCGCTGTCTGTACCAAGCACCTTTGCATGAAAAACAACAGCAGGTGCATTCAATGTTTTTGTGGATGCACTCGAGTTTTATATCAATTGTATTCAAAATGACTCCCACGCCGGTGCTTTTAACGTCACATTGGAAATGAAGTAAGACGCTGTTCTTCCTTGAGAAGGGGAGATTTATGGACGGAGATAAGAATGATGTTAATGCTGAGGTGTAGTGAAACTGCCTTGGTGATTTAGATAGTTTTCAGTTTTCAGTGTTGTTCGGGTTTAGCTCAGCTGCCGAGAGACTTTAGTGATTTAGATGGTTTTAAGAGTTATGTAATAGTGTGTGTGTGTGTGTGTGTGTGTGTGTGTGTGTGTGTTTGTGTGTGTGTGTGTGTGTGTGTGTGTGTGTGTGTGTGTGTGTGTGTGTGTGTGTGTGTCCGTCCGTATGTCCGTCCGTCCGCCCGTCCGTCCGTCTGTGAAAATGTTAATGTAAATTCCACTTGTCCGTGCAAGTTCGTTTGTGTTCCAGAGCATGATGACACATTCTTCCAAAATCGTCCAAAAACTATCCAGAAGAAAAGGCTGCCAAACTTTCATTACTTGCCAACTCGAAATGAGAACTAAATATCGAAATCAACTTTTATGCAATTCTAGAATCGCCCCTTTCGATTGGAAGCTAAAAATATCTCAGTGCTTATTCCAGCGTCGCGGACGACGCTGGTATCTGTGGTTGGGAAGAACGTGCCTGTGGAGAATTAGTCTCCAAGCCAAAGCGCGCTGACTCTCCAAGCCAAAACAATTTCAAAGCTGAAAAAAAATGTACAATTTACGCGAAACGATTAAACACAGCTTTCGGGTGTTTTTTTTTAATCTAAGATGTACATAAATATACCACTCCGACCATAAGGAAAAGAAAAAAAGACACACAAAAAAAAAGACCGAGAGGAGCCGAGTCAATCCGAGACCAACCGAGAGGACGTGTTTCGCGCCGTTTCGACGTCGTTTGTTCAGATGCGGCCGGTTGGATCAGTTGCGGTCATACAGGGGCGCCTTGCACAAGAAAAGATCTTTGAACAACAATCCCGATCATCATCATGGTACAATAATGTTTTGTGCGCCCCCATGTATGTGTTCTGTGCTAATAATGCACGGTTGTGAAATGTCCGTACACATTTTGTGGCACTATGTAATTGTTAGTGCATCCTCCTGCGGATGCTTCGTGCTAAAAATGCACTTCCATTAAAATATTGTACGCTCATGTCAGTAATATATTTTCAATTGTTTCTCTGTCAATTTCAAGTGTTTGTTTCCAATTACTTCAGTATCTCCATGTTGCAATTCCAGGTGATTCATTATGCATGTGCCAATTTGAGGTGTTTAATTCTGATTCCTGTATTTACAGTGTAAAATTAAAACTATTGTTTTCAAACATTCCTATGACACCTGGTAATGGTTCTGTGGTTTTGTTTTTAATTTGTATTTTGTTTTTTCTGCAATAAATATTTGAAATGGATCTGAGGCCGACTTACTACTTTTAGCACTCTTTTTCACCACATTCCCACGTACAGATATTGCAATATCAACTCTTCCTTTCTACCTGTTTCAAACAAGCTCTATTTTTTAATTAAAAAGTTTTTACTAAATGTCTTAACATAGAGGGGGGAATCAAGACGAGGGTCTTGGTGTAAGTGTGTGTGTGTGTCTGTGTGTCTGTCTGTCTGTGTGTCTGTCTGTGTGTGTGTGTGTAGAACGATTCAGACTAAACTACTGGACCGATCTTTATGAAATTTGACATGAGACTTCCTGGGAATGATATTCCAGGACGTTTTTGTTTTTTTTATAAACGTCTTTTATGACGTCATATCCGGCTTGCTTGTACAAGTTGAGGCTGCACTGTCACACCCTCATTTTTCAATCAAATTGATTGAAATTTTGGCCAAGCAATCTTCGACGAAGGCCGGACTTCCGTATTGCATTTCAGTTTGGTGGCTTAAAAATTAATTAATGACTTTGGTCATTAAAAATCTGAAAATTGTAAAAAAATAAATAAATTATAAAACGATCCAAATTTACGTTCATCTTATTCTTCATCCTTTTCTGATTCCAAAAACATATAAATATGTTATATTTGGATTAAAAACAAGCTCTGAAAATTAAAAATATAAAAATTATGATCAAAATTAAATTTCCGAAATCGTTTTAAAAACTATTTCATCTTATTCCTTGTCGGTTCCTGATTCCAAAAACATATAGATATGATATGTTTGGATTAAAAACACGCTCAGAAAGTTAAAACAAAGAGAGGTACAGTAAAGCGTGCTATGAAGCACAGCGCAACCGTTACCGCGCCAAACAGGCTCGTCACTTTCACTGCCTTTTGCACTAGCGGCGGACTACGTTCAGTTTCATTCTGTGAGTTCCACAGCTTGACTAAATGTAGTAATTTCGCCTTACGCGACTTGTTTTTTCTTGTGGCTGTTTGATCAATTCATAGCAAGCATTGACTGAAATAAACAATTTATATATCCAGCACAACATGCAATTCATTGACTTTTGACCCTAACCTTTTAACACTTCCCAAAATAAATCTTTGGTGGACATTGCATCGACGCTGTTCATTTTGAATGAACATTTTTCTTGTTTCGGATTTGTGATGTGTTTCCCGACAAACAGCCGTCAGCGACTCTTTTTTTCCCCCACAAGGGAGGGAGGCATCTACGGAGAGAGAGAGAGAGAGAGAGAGAGAGAGAGAGAGAGAGAGAGAGAGAGAGAGAGAGAGAGAGAGGGAGAGAGAGATAGAGACAGAGAGAGAGAGAGAGAGACAGAGCCGAGAGAGAGACAGAGCGAGGGGGGAGAGAAGAGGAGAGAGAGAGAGAGAGAGAGAGAGAGAGAGAGAGAGAGAGAGAGAGAACCGAGAGAGAGCGAGGGGGGTGAAACGGAGACAGGCAAAAAGAGAGAGACCGATAGAGAGAGAGGGAAAGAGAGTGAGAGAAAAAAAGAGAGAGAGAAAGAGAGTGAGGGAAAAAGAGAGAAAGAGAGAGAGAGAGAGAGAGAGAGAGACAGACAGACAGAGAGAGACAGAGAGAGAGAAAGAGAGACAGAGAGAGAGACAGAGAGGCAGAGAGAGAGAGCCGAGAGAGAGACAGAGCGAGGGGGGAGAGAAGGGGGGAGAGGGAGAGAGAGAGAGAGAGAGAGAGAGAGAGAGAGAGAGAGAGAGAGCGAGGGGGGAGAAACGGAGACAGGCAAAAAGGGAGAGACCGATAGAGAGAGAGGGAAAGAGAGTGAGAGAAAAAGAGAGAGAGAGAGAGAAAGAGAGTGAGGGAAATAGAGAGAAAGAGAGAGAGAGAGAAAGAGAGAGAGAGAGAAAGAGAGAGAGAGAAAGAGAGAGAGAGACAGACAGACAGACAGAGACAGAGAGACACAGAGAGAGAGAGAAAGAGAGACACAGAGAGAGAGAGAGGCACAGAGAGAGAGAGAGAGAGAGAGAGAGAGAGAGAGAGAGAGAGAGAGAGAGAGAGAGAGAGAGAGAGAGCGAGGGACACAGACAGACAGACAGATAGGGGTATAGTGAAAAGGAGCTTTCAGAGGACAGAGAGAGCGAGACACACACAGAGAGACAGATAGGGACTCCGCTCACATATGTAACTTCAGCAGGACCGACGACGCACTGCAGTTTATCCCAGCCCGCTAAGGATAAGGATAAGATTTTAAATAGTCCATGAGGGTAACCTCACAGCCCGATTTCTGTGAGGTTACCCTCATGGACTATTTAAAATCTTATCCTTATCCTTAGCGGGCTGGGATAAACTGCAGTGCACGTTGCATGAAAGGAAAATAGGCCAAGTATTCGTCATAATCCCTATCGCGGCATAAATAATAGGCCGTGCGTCGTCTGTGCCGCTAAAACTGCGCAGGTATATTCTGCCCAATATAGTTGCAGATAGACAGACAGACAGACAGTCAGACATACCTTTACACAACACTCACCAGGCACTTGAAACTTGAAACGATCTCCTAAATCGCCAGACACGACACTGTGCATACACTACTCTTGCAAGCAAGACACATTAATTGCAGAGGACAAGTCATGCAGTATTCATCTATCACGATGAGCACGTGCACCAACTGATTTGTGTGATTGCCCCGTGAAAACACTCCCGACATCACCATGACTCCCCAGTTAACCCATACTGCAGTTTGTTTTGGACCCGAACGAAAATGAAGTTTTTACAATCTTACTGACTCGACAAGTAGCCTACAGCAACGCCATTGTTGGTCCCTCGAAAATGGTATAGACGGTAGCACTAGACCTGATAGCAAAATATACTAGCTGTTTACTTCTCAGGCGTTTAGAACTACCATTACACTAGTCGCTTTTTCAAATTTTGAAAAGCTCACTTTTGCTCTCATAACAAATGTGACGTTCTTTCCACTGACAGGCAACACTTGTTTACTATTAGCTGTTGGGATTATCTATTTGTCGATTTTAACACGGGATTCTTGCTTTTGTGAATTTCATTTTAAGGGTTGTGTAAGTTGTCTTTTCTACTGTACACTACATCATGCAAAATAGATCTGTTATGTTGAATATTGTCGGCGAAGGAATGTACGTGTTTCCAGTCATATTGCTATTTCATATGTTACGTGGATTTCCATTGGTCAATAAATTGGGCAAAACTGAGCTCAGTGCAAAAGTGATATCGACGACATTTCCGTCGATATCAGTTTTGATATCGACGACCTCTTTATTGCTTCCCCACTTCAAAAACAAAAACACCTAAATTTAAAAACAAACAAATATAATTATATGAAAATGTAATTATCCCAGAATTTAGTTGAGCAAGTGACTAAAGACTTTTTGAAAGGAAAGACATTTTAAAATACTGAAAAGTACAGGAAAAGAGTGAACAAAAAGAAATAATAATCAGAGGTAGGGATATGGAACAGCCAAAACTGAGACTTTACAGTAAATACAAAATGTCCAGAGAATTAGCAATATATCTAACATTGACTGACTGTGTGATGATATCTTCTGCTATTGGTCTGTTTCGACAGTGATATCAAAATCTCGACCTCCGGTCTCGATTTTGATATCACTGTCTCAACAGATCATAGCAGAAGATATCATCACACAGTCCGTCAATATTGGGTAATATAACTCGTAGTACAATAACCGGCCTCATTACAAAGATATGCACTCAAACGCATCTGCCTATTCTTCATAACAAGCAGTAGATGTCTTCATCTATTGATTGACGTATTTTGAGATTATTTTACTCTTTCGTTTTCATTTTTCATCCGCTGACGGCTTCGACTCCTTCAGTCACAATGACAGAAAGTTGATCCGCGCGTCAAGCACCACACACGTACTCTTGTGGTCAAGAGGTTCGAGCGATGGACACTCACGCCCCAACCAATTGCAGGACAGGCCGGGCTATGATTAACTGGGGCTATTCTCCACACCAGAGATCTCTGACCGCTCGGACAATCGGTCATCCGTAGGGCGTAGGATAGGGCGTTTTAGCTGTTCCAAAGCGGGAGAGTTCCTTGTTCGATTCGAGGGCAGAGCATTATTTGTGTTTGTTTTGTTTTGGTTTGTTTGTATGAAAGTTTGGTCGTGTGGTTTTGTTTTTGATGTTGTCTACGTATTTATCTTCACAGAGAACATTTACACGCTTTGCCTTGATGTCTTTTTGTTCTCTCTGTTGTTCATTCCATTGTATTAATTTATGTTACTGTATTTGATGTATTTGTATTTGATGTTATTGTATTTGATGTCATTGTATTTGATGTCATTGTATTTGATGTCATTGTATTTGATGTCATTGTATTTGATGTCATTGTATTCGATGTCATTGTATTTCTTGTCATTGTATTTGATGTCATTGTATTCGTTGTTAGTGTATTTGATGTCACTGTATTTGATGTCATTGTATTTGATGTCATTGTATTCGATGTCATTGTATTTTATGTCATTGTAATTTGATGTCATTGTGTTTGATGTTAGTGTATTGTATGTTATTGTATGGTATGTAATTGTATTTTACGTTATTTTATTCTATTTCATTGTACTTCATGCTATTGTGTTTGTTTGAACGCCAATGATTATGGGTTCAAAAACAAGTATGTATTTACATAGAGAGTTAAACAAAAAGAGCAGTACATGAAACGATGACTAAAGGGTGTCATCACAGTAGACATGTTCTCTGCACACGTATTTATACCAGTCAATAGAAAATAATTCAATAATAACATACGTGGGAAGTACATTGGACGACATCATTGACATCTTAATCAATCTATACCGTTACGGTCGTATAATCATTACTAAATGGTGCTTTCAATACATACTAGTAGATTAATTCATTATACATGCATGCGTACCTACGTGTGTGCGTGCGTAACTTGCGTGCATGGTTTAGTACGTGTGTGCGTCTTTTTACATTTAGTCAAGTTTTGACTAAATGTTTTAACATAGAGGGGGAATCGAGACGAGGGTCGTGGTGTATGTGTGTGTGTGTGTGTGTGTGTGTGTGTGTGTGTGTGTGTGTGTGTGTGTGTGTGTGTGTGTGTGTGTGTGTGTGTGTGTGTGTGTGTGTCTGTCTGTGCGTGTGTGTGTGTAGAGCGATTCAGACTATACTGGACCGATCTTTATGAAATTTTACATGAGAGTTCCTGGGAATGATATCCCCGGACGTTTTTTTCTTTTTTTCGATAAATACCTTTGATGACGTCATATCCGGCTTTTTGTAAAAGTTGAGGCGGCACTGTCACACCCTCATTTTTCAATCAAATTGATTGACATTTTGGCCAAGCAATCTTCGACGAAGGCCGGACTTCGGTATTGCATTTCAGCTTGGTGGCTTAAAAATTAATGGACTTTGGTCATTTAATCTGAAAATTGTAAAAAAAATATGTTTTTTATAAAACGATCCAAATTTACGTTCATATTATTCTTCATCATTTTCTGATTCCAAAAACATATAAATATGTTATATTTGGATTAAAAACAAGCTCTGAAAATTAAAAATATCAAAATTATGATCAAAATTAAATTTTCGAAATCAATTTAAAAACACTTTCATCTTATTCCTTGTGGGTTCCTGATTCCTAAAACATATAGATATGATATGTTTGGATTAAAAACACGCTCAGAAAGTTAAAACGAAGAGAGGTACAGAAAAGCGTGCTATCCTTCTCAGCGCAACTACTACCCCGCTCTTCTTGTCAATTTCACTGCCTTTGCCACGAGCGGTGGACTTACGATGCTGCGAGTATACGGTCTTGCTGAAAAATTGCATTGCGTTCAGTTTCATTCTGTGAGTTCGACAGCTTGACTAAATGTTGTATTTTCGCCTTACGCGACTTGTTTATGTGCTGTAAGAGTGCTCAAACGGACCCAGTTAAGTGTTAAAGAGAAGGCGAAATCGTTCAACATCCCGAACTGAACCTTTTTTAAGAACTCGAAAAATTTATTCTAGCAAAACGGCATCTCGTTATCCTCAGTGCAAAGCCTGTCCTTAATTAAGCCCGAAGTTCACTCACAGACAGACAGTGTGTGTGTGTTAGCAAGGGAGAGAGAGAGATATATATACCTGGGTGAGACTGACAGATAGACAGACAGACAGACAGACATACACACACACACACACACACACACACACACACACACACACACACACACACACACACACACATACAACACAACCACACACACACACCACCCTCTCACTCACGCAAGTCCCGCACCCCCATACCTCCCCCCCCCCACCCCCCACCCCCACCTTTCCACCTCCTCAACCCCGTCGTCAACCTTACCGCCCCGAGGCCAGAAAGTCATTTTCTAAGCATCCCTGAAATGATGTTTACAGACAAGCCTCCGTCAAGTAGTTCATAATTGATGGGGCTGGCCAGCATTTTTGCCCAGCAATTCATCGCTTTTTTCGACAAATTTGAACATTTTCTTGTGCAGGCCAGCTGCGCTCTGGTTACAGAGTGCAAGCCGCCATTCAGAGTTTCTGAGCCTTTCTGGAGCTACGAGAGGAGAAATTTCATGTTTACGCCCTCACGGCAAAGCCATAAGGGGCATGTTCCCGGGTGTTACCCTGACTTAAGATGAGATACCCTGTTGTATGCGTGTTTTGGTGTAACCAGCCACCTGCACTTGACAGAATGACCGAGGTCTTTTACGTGCCACTGTTCTGACACAGGGTGGGGCTGTGATACGACCGTCTCTGAGTCTGAATATAAAGTTGACCCGTGTCCGTCCCGGCCTGGATCCAAACCCGTGATCCTAGGATCAACAGTCCATGGCTGTACCACCTGGGCTACCCGGGCCCCCAGCTAGACATACTTCTACTTCTTCTTCTTCGTTCATGGGCTGAAACTCCCACGTTCACTCATGTTTTTGCATGAGTGGGTTTTAACGTGTATGACCGTTTTTACCCCGCCATTCAGACAGCATACGCCGCTTTCGGGGGAAGCATGCTGGGTATTTTGGTGTTTCTTTCCGTGCGCACTTGGTCTTGTGCTTGCGTGTACACACGAAGGGGAATAAGACACTAGCAGGTCTGTACACAAGTTGACCTGGGAGATCGGGAAAAAATCTCCACCATTAACCCACCAGGCGGCCGCGGCCGGGATTCGAACTCACAACCTTCCGACTAGGAGGCCGATGTCTTACCACTCCACCACTGCGCCCGTCACTAGATATATAGAAACCGGGGATTATTTCGTAAGGTTTAGAATCTGTGATTGGCGTGCAGCTGGAAAGACCAGAGACGGATGAGTAGAGCAAGCATTGATCTTGACCCATACAAAACTACGTTCATAAATCAGAAGAAGAAAAATGAAAGAAAAAAACGGTTCAAGGATGTAGTTGTTTCGCTGAACATACAAAACAGGGAGTACTTGTCTTAGATCTGTGAATACCATGCGGCTGCAAGTACGAGAGATGTGTGAACAGAGCACGTATTGTTCTTGACTTATACAAAATGACGAGCATACAGAAGCAAATGAGTCAGGACAACGTAAATAACGATTAAACATCTATAGCAGAATCAGTGTTGCTATTTCGCTTGGCACACAACAAGTTTTACGAATCACAGAATGGTGTGAAGCTGGAAGGGCAAGAGCCGGGTGAATAGAGGAAGCATTGATCCTGACCTGTACAACAAGGAGAATCATAAATCAGGCGAAGACTCATATCGCGGGCTGTGCTGTTTTCGCTCGACATCCCATTCTCCTTCTTCATCTTCTGCATTAATGGGATGCAACTCCTACGTACACTCGTGTTTTGCAAGAGCGGGTTTTTAAGGTGTATGACCATTTCTTTCCCGCCATTTAGCGCAGCCATACTCTTTTTTCGGGGGATATGTGCTGGGTGTTTGTTCGGGTTTCTATAACCAACCGAACTCTGACATTGATTACAGGATCTTTGCTGTATGTATTTGGTCTTGTGCCTTCGTGTACAAACGACGGGGATCATAAATGAGGGGAATAATTAGGGGTGAGGTGTGAGAATTGAGAGGTTGAGTAAATACTGGACATGGAAACAGCTTACCCAACCGACACACATATTCTATCTGTCTGTCTGTCTGTCTGTCTGTCTGTCTGTCTGGCTGGCTGGCTGGCTGGCTGGCTGGCTGACTGGCTGGCTGGCTGGCTGTCTCCCCCTCTCTATCGCTCTCTCTCCCTCTCTCTCTCTCTCCCTCTCTCTCTCTCTCTCTCTTGCTCACACACACACACACACACACACACACACACATACACACACACACACACACACACACACACACACACACACACACACACACACACACCAAAAGCGATACAGAGTCCCAGTTGTGTCTTAAATGATTGCACTTAAGTTATATCTTGAACTGATAACAAAAGATGACCCAGCCCGCAAGCTGCAAAACCTTTTTTTTCTTTTTTACAACAAGCATGCTTCGTCAAATCGATTCAACACACGAGGGCCGCCGAGTGCTTTGATTAAACAAAACACATTACAAAAACAACTCTATTTCCTCCTTCTAGGCTTTTTCTTCTTGTTGGCGAATGGTTGAGCATTCAATGTATGGCATCCCACGAGGGCCTTCAAGAAACGACCTCGAGCCATTGATGGTATCCTCATCACATCCATAATTAATAAGCAAATTTCCTGTTGCCTCTCCAAGACGTGCATTGTCCGAACGGCTGGGTGTTTTGGTTAACACGCCAAATCCTCATTTCTATTATGAATCGGTGTTCTTTACAAGCGAGCTGGATTAAAAACGGTTTGTCAGGAATTAATAGAAATCGCATGAATATTTTAAATGTGGAAATACGGATTTGCTACCCACTTCCAAGGTTTACCCATTTTTGTCGCCGATTTCAAACGAAAGGACAAATAAAAGTATGCAATTCTCTGAACACTTTTTCACTGTCGAATATTTACTCTTATATTCATAAATATTAAGGGAACAATGCTGATCAGTTGGAAGGGTGTGAATGAGCGTCAGCCATCTTAGTTACTCGCAGAACATTGAAAATGTCATCCGACTTAATAATTATCTCATTAATGTCAGGGACTTTTCTGTACTTAAACTGTACTGAATAGTTACTGACAATCTGGTAAAACAAATTTAACAAAAATAAAAAATAAACGGAGCGAACAAATTTTAGCGTAGAAAATCGTATACAATGTCACAAGTGTTTTTTTTTCGAGTGTGGGTTGGGTGGTGGTGATGGACTGGGAAATGGAGGGGGGGTAGTGGCTGGGGAGGTTTTGTCGGAGAGTGGTTGGGGTGGGTGTTACGATGGGCTGGGGTATAGGGGGAGGGGGGGGGTCAGTGGCTCGGGTGTGGTGGTGGTGAAGTTTATATTGTCCTCTTGTCCATCGCTTCGTTCGCGACTGTTCTAGTCTTGACTTTCCTGTGAACCCCGGTTATATCTAACCGTTCTGTTTCTTTATTTTGGTCCGTATTTCTATATCTTTTTGCCTGTTTTTCTTTCTCGCTCGCCAATTCTAATCTCTCTGTTGGCTTGTCCCATTTGTCAGTCCGTCTGCCAATCCCTTCCAGCGAGCCAGACAGTCTACAACTCCAATCTACGCCGATAATCACACAAGGCAAGAAAGACATCTCGTCTCGCACGCTGAACGCGCGTAAAGTAGCACCGAGACATCGTCGGGTGCGATACGGTCTCGGCTGATCGTCCACGAACACAATTGATCACGTGTATATCAATGCTATGCTCTGCAATTTGTAGTAACCTGGTAACTGTCCACACTAAAGAAGAGAATTTAAGCTGAAGACATTGTGATGGCTTGTTTTCAGTTAAAGCTTGTATGTGTGCTTTGGCTTGTATTTCTGTGTTACAACTTGTGGTTAATCTGTCCGCACACTAAAAGAGAAAACAAGAAAATTGGTTGATTAAAATCAACATGGCCGAAGCAATGTTTTCATAAAAGAAGCGGTATTGTACGGGCACATGTTGAATTTGGGTTGCTTACATGTGTTGCAGAGTATTTGAAAATCCGTAGGCATAAAAACATGCAAAGAAGAGTGATAGGTCCCTGTTGTGAATATAATCAAGTGGATAAATTGATTACTTATGTTTCATGAGAACGGCAAACAACGACACATGTTCACCGCCCTCAGCTAATTGAAGAAAGAGGGCGGCCATCAATAAATAGTAGAGCATAGTGCAATTTCATGTTGGCATCTTCTCCACTGAAAGCTATAACCCAAAGACTGAAGACCAAAGTGCTTTACCCCACTTCTGACCCGAATCGCCCCCCTCCTGCTAGGTACACGTGCACTCAAGTTAACCTCTACTTTGACCTGTGTGCCAGGAGTCGGATGGGAGAGAGAGAGAGAGAGAGAGAGAGAGAGAGAGAGAGAGAGAGAGAGAGAGAGAGAGAGAGAGAGAAAGAGAGACTCACACACACACATAAACAGAGACAGACATAGAAAGACAGAAGCGGAGAGACTCAGAGGGAGACACAGACAAAGACATACATACACTGATACAGAGAGAGAGAGAGAGAGAGAGAGAGAGAGAGAGAGTGAGAGAGAGAGAGAGAGAGAGAGAGAGAGAGAGAGAGAGAGAGAGAGAGAGAGAGAGAGAGAAAATGTAACTGATCTCGTGAGAACGGTAACAAAACGAGACATGTCAGATCTCCGAACCCATTGCAATAGATGACCGCTCCTGCGGCCATCAATAAAGGGGCCTGCCTACTGAGGAGATGTTTCTTGGTTGCACCATTTAACTGTATAAGCTTTATCTCGTTTACCAACTCCCATGTGTGTGTGTGTTTGTGTGTGTGTGTGTGTGTTTTTGTGTGTGTGTGTGTGTGTGTTTGTGTGTGTGTGTGTGTGTGTGTGTGTGTGTGTGTGTGTGTGTGTGTGTGTGTGTGTGTGTGTGTGTGTGTGTGTGTGTAATATGTCTCATACAGACCCTGCGTCATAGTGGTAAACAGAAACCAAACCATCGATTGAAAATGTTAAATGGAGTTTCCATTCTCTGTTTATGCTGTATTACGACACTTTTAAATGTATGTCGTGTATCAAGGATTATAAATTAAGCCCTTTATATGGAAACGTTTCTCTTCTTTTTTTTATTTTAAAGACGTGTCAACTGCTGTCCGTAAACAGGTTCAGTGTCCAATGTGATTTCATGTTTCAGAGTAGGATGGATCTTGTTTTTGTCTTCATGGTTGAGTTCATTTAGCAAGCGACGTCTACGCAAAGTTGAACCTCCCCCCCCAAAAAAAATTAAAAAAAGAAGAAATAATAACAGATCAATAAATAAAAGTAAACACAAAAACTAAAAAAATCAAAAGAAAGAAAAAGAACAAAATAATTCCAAACAAATCTACGCTTTGCATTGGAAGCAGTCATGCTGTCAATGTTGGAACGTGTCACAGTGGTAGGATAACGTATTCAACGTACACAGCCTGTCGTTGTGTACGTGGTCGCTTTATTACGCGGGAAGGCATGTGTCTTTAAGCGCAAATGAGCAAGCAATGGTGTGGGGATTTAACAGTATCTCCACATCAGAGGGCATGTCATGTTAGCGAGTTTCACTCCATGCACACGTGAATGTACAATCTATGCCATTTTTGGAATCACTGTTCCAAATACGCTTCATTGATGTTGATGAAAGCGGGTACTCAGCATTGTTTTGATACGCTTCATTGATGTTGATGAAAGCGGGTACTCAGCATTGGTTTGATACGCTTCATTGATGTTCATGAAAGCGGGTACTCAGGCATTGTTTTGATACGCTTCATTGATGTTGATGAAAGCGGGTACTCAGCATTGTTTTGATACGCTTCATTGATGTTGATGAAAGCGGGTACTCAGCATTGGTTTGATACGCTTCAGTGGGCCACATTCTCAAACATAATGTGCAAGCGAATGCACAACATAAATCATTCCGACAAACAAACAATACATGTAAAAATTCAAAAGACGATTACTTCAAGTTGCGCTCTGCTTCGTATGCAAGTGGACTTTTGTTTTTACTCAAAAGACATCTTGTTTGTTGTGTAAATCATTTTGTGAATCACTGTGGATCCGTCCAGGATTTTACAGAGGATAAGCACATCAATTCACAATTGGGCGCACACCAAAATTCAGCATCTGGGCTCATTTCTGTGCCGAGTTGGATCTTTTCATTGTTTTCTTCGTCTGCTGATTTGATTTTGTAGCTGAAGCTTGTGTACATTTGCGAAATTAATTTTGAAAAACAAATCAGCGCCAAGAATATAAATGCCAAGAAGTTGTACTGCATCCAGGACCACAAAAAGCTGTTACATCAGAGCTCTAAACTAACCCCAAAGAGGCCTTTTCTGGTTGGATCAGGCACTTACGACTTTGCATTGACGTAGGAGGAGAATAGTTCTAAAGCCAAACAAAATTATATGTTGGTTTTGGGTAACCTGACCAAAAAAGATAGGGTCGGTAGGTTGGCTTTTTTTTAATTCAGTCGATTTAAAGGAGGTTACTTCCCTTAATCTCGATATGATTCGCAAAATGTGCCAACAGGTTTTTTTGGTTTTTTGAGAAATGAAAAGTGTTAGGGTCGGCGGGAAAAAATACGGTCGGTCGGGTTACCCTAAACCAACATATATTTTTATTTGGCCTAATGACTGCTGTAATTTAAGCCAGATACGCTAAACAGTCTCCGCGAAAATCACATTTGATGACTTTGTTTGGATCCTACCTCGTAGAAGGACATTCATTTTTAATGTCCGTTCTCTGTCAGATGCAGATAGGCTTCTGCGTTGCGTTTTGTGGAAACATATAAAGAAACGGACATGTCGTTTGTGTTCCGTTATCTCCATCAGTACTCTACTGTTGTGTGTTTGGTTTGGCATGTTTGGTCAGTTGTGATACAGGCAAACACGAAGTTACGCATTTTCTCTCTTTGTCTGACAGATCTGTCTCTGTCTCTCTCTATCTACCTCTCTCTCTCTCTCTCTCTCTCTCTCTCTCTCTCTCTCTCTCTCTCTCTCTCTCTCTCTCACTTCCTCTCTCAACCTCTGCCTTTGTTTATCTGTCTGTCCGTGAGTCTGTCTGTCTGTCTTTCTTTCTCTCTCTTTCGGCTCTCTCTCTCTCTCTCTCTCTCTCTCTCTCTCTCTCTCTCTCTCTCTCTCTCTCTCTCTCTCTCTCTCTCTCTCCCTCTCTCTCAGTCTCTCTCTCTCTTTAAATAAAGATGTATAGATCAGTCTCTCTCTCTTTCGATAAAGATGAATAATGAATAGGGATAAGTGAAAAACGAAACAAAAGCGGTGCAACATTCCTAATCCCATTCTGATCAGCGAAAGGACGAAAACTATGGCGCGGCAAATAAAAC
>NW_027128731.1:35000-49623 GCF_037325665.1 Littorina saxatilis
GGCAGGATGAGCAAGCAGCTGTTACACACCAACAATCTGCAATACGCATCCAGCCAACTGACACTCCAGGAACGATCATGATGTCATAATGATCATCCGACTATGTGGAGTGATCGATGTGCAGATTGATAGTCATGTGCGTATTTAAAGTGCCATCTTTCTTTCTTTATTTGATGTTTAACGTCGTTTTCAACCGTTCAAGGTTATATCGCGACGGAAAGTGCCATCATTGCCGTGCAAATCTCACCATCAAAAAAGGCATTTCTAACGTGTGATGTCAGTGTTGCATCAAGCTCAAACCGAACTGCGCAGTTCGTTGTGCAATTTGATACAGTTTTGGGCAAAAAGAGGCCTTTAAATTTACTTCAGACGGGCGAGTAGCCTATATAGTGATTAGGACGCACACCTTCTGTGTGGAAGGATCGGTGTTCGAATCCAAGACGCTCCTGATTGGTTAAGGGTGGAGATTATTCAGATGGTCAACGTATGTGCATACCTGCTAGTGCCTTATCCCCCGTCGTGTTTAATGCAAACACAAGACCAAGTAAGCACGAAAAAGCTCATGTAAACAAAGTAAGAGTTCAAAGAGTTAAAGAAACATGAACACACCAAGCATGCGTCTCCCGGGATAAGATTATAACTGTCCGAATGACGGGGAAAACAGTCTTACACATACGACAAAAAGCCGACTCGTGCCAACAAGTGTACGTGGAAGTCGCAGCCAAAGAACGCAGAAAAAACAGAAGAAGAAGAAATCCATTACTGTTTTTTGTTGTTGCTCTTGGCAGAGAAAGGGCACGAATATTGAGTGCATGTAAACGTCTGTTTGTTTTGTCTGTGTGCATTACAGTTTGTTTTTGCGTGTGAGCTTCTTCTTCAGACGATATGTAGACTTTTAAGAAACGGCTCTCATCAAACATTACTCTCAACAAACATTCAGAGGCTTTTGCAAGCCCGTTAAAAGGCTACCCCTAGAACTAGTGGGTTTTTTTTCTTCTCCTTTAACTTCTGAGTGTCCGGTTTACAAATTATATCTGAAGATCAGCTATACATGTATGCAACTTCAAAAGTAGTCATTTTAATTGTGTTTTTCCCACCATAAGTGTTGACGACCTTGGAATGTTCTAATTTGCGAGGTAAGATTTCTGTCCCAATGCCAGATGCAAGTCTTATGACTTCTAACATTTCAAATAAATACCCATTCGTGTGTGTGTGTAAGTGAGAGAGTGACTGAGTGAGTGAGTGAGTGAGTGAGTGTGTGTGTGTGTGTGTGTGTGTGTATGTGTGTGCGTGCGTGCGTGCGTGCGTGCGTGCGTACGTATTTGCGTGTTTGTGTGCGTGCGAGCGTGCGTACAAGTGTGTTTGCGTCATCGAAAGACAGAAAGAGACAAAGTAAGTCACTTGCCACCAGTCATCCCTGAAGAGATGCAGAGACAAGAAGTAGAGAACGGCAGATAACACAGAAGACAGCTCCGCCTTAATTCTGTCTTGTCTTACGCCCTCAGGGTTTGGAGATGGCGAGGAAACAATTCTGCCTATCTAACCAGGCAGAAGACGCGAAGCTACGGAAGCCAGAAAACAGGCGCACCAAGACCAAATTGACTTGTCAACACCATAATAGGAATGTCAGTTGCCGCTCACGTAATCTCGCTCCATTTTTATAGATTTCGCCGAGACCCAAGACAACCGCGAGTTTCCAGACGGCGCCTCAAGCGGGAGTTTTCGTCTCGTTTCGTACAAAAATAAATCCAGGTATATGAAACACTAACACATTTTCCTTGTTCCGGAAAAATTACTTACTTACTTACTGCCTTTCACGCCTGGTGGCGTGTAGGGCAGCGACAAAGGACCTACATCAGTGTTGTTTTCCTTTGTCGCTGTTTCTGTAACTCACTCGGTTTTACCAGTTAGAGTTGTTGGCCCTAAGCTGAACCCCCAACCTGGAGGACCAGGGTACACATTTTAGTCTGGCCTCTACCTCACGCGGATCTGTTCGGCATGGTTGGACCTACCAGGGACACGAGGTCCCCGCCGACATAGCTACCGGAAAAATGATATAGTGCTACTCAAAACAAAAACCAACAGGTCATTTCCTGTCAGTGGAGCTGGAACATAAGCGGCAGAATGAAGTGCGTCAAACCTCCCATAACGACCTCTCGCACGAACGACACCTCCCGTTTTCCGACCGATTTTTTGCAGCAGGTACATTGTAGTCATTTTCTGTCGGTGGGCGTAGAGCATAAGCAGCAGAACGGACTGTATAAACTCTCCCATAACGACCCCTCCCAAGAGCGACATCTCCCGTTTTCCGACCGATTTTCTTGTATGTA
This sequence comes from Littorina saxatilis, assembly GCF_037325665.1. Lineage (NCBI taxonomy): Eukaryota > Metazoa > Mollusca > Gastropoda > Littorinimorpha > Littorinidae > Littorina > Littorina saxatilis. The sequence goes on from NW_027128731.1 coordinate 37,331, forward strand.
TAGAGTCCATTAACAATTGTCAAATTAGGGCCGAGTAAGATGTGTCAAACATTGCCAGAAACCTATGGGTGGCCTTGCACGCAGCACACGCGGGGCTAGGGTCATACTGCGCGTTCAGTTCACAACAATCAAAGCCTGGTGAGGGTCCTAACAGTAGACGAATTCAAGCAATAATATACTCAATTGTCAATATATTTCAGGCTTGGCAGCTTCTAAGTCAAAAGGGGAAATAAACCGTGCTGTAAATACTGACAACAAGGGTAAGGGAGATGTATACAGAACCAGTATATTGGTTCCTTATACAAAGAAATAGTACAGTGAAGAAATGAAATTCGTCATCCAACCAAAAAACAAAACAAAAAGAATAATCGTTGCAAGCTCGTACATTCCTAAAAAAAAAAAACACCATCAGTGCGGATTGGACAAAGTCTCCACGCTAAAAATTAAACGGGTTTCCGCCAGTGGCCAGTGCTTCGATTTGACATTTTGAAACCACAGCACATTTTCCCGTTGTCAATGATGAAAATCGATTTGATCAAATACAAAAAAGGCAAGGGGAACAAACAAAAGCAGAAAGAGCAGGCAAACCATACTTTATGGGGACACGATTTTGCACTCTGCTAGTGCTATGATAGTGGCTCTATTTTCTAATTTTGCTTTGTTCTTTGTTAATAGAGAGGTATGCGTTGTCTGTGCTTGGTGTGTGTGTGTGTGTGTGTGTGTGTGTGTGTGTGTGTGTGTGTGTGTGTGTGTGCGTGGGTGAATTCGTGCGTGCGTGTGTGTGGGTGTGTGTATGTGTGTGTTTGTGTGTGAGTGTGTATGTGTGTGTGTGTGTGTGTGTGTGTGCGTAAATGTGTGTGTGTGCGTGCGTGCGGCGTGGGTGTGTGCGTGCGTGCGAGCGTGCGTGTGTATGTGCGTGCGTACACGCGTGCATGCGCTCGCGTGCGCGCGCGTGTGTGTGTGTGTGTGTGTGTGTGTGTGTGTGTGTGTGTGTGTGTGTGTGTGTGTGTGTGTACACAATCTAACCTGCCCTGGCGCATGGCGACCATCTCTCTGTAACGACCACCTGTAACGACCACCTGCCCACAACCACCACACAAAAGGATCCCCGACGAGTTGTTTGCTTTCTTTTTGATAACGTTCACCGTTCAATAGCGACTACCTCTTATACAAAGACCGGTTTCATGGGTGGTCGTTACAGACAAGGCACGACCGTACTGTCTTTCGTGTGTAACCCATCGAGCAGACCACAATTGATCTGACTAGGATAATACATGTGACAAGTGCACCTTTCCACTTTAATTATGCCCATCATAAACAGTCTGATACATTCATTGCAGAGTGATATATATGGCAATTTGCGAACTTTAACTCAGCATATTATGTCAATATGCGAACTCAAACTCAGCATACTATATCACTCGTAAAAAAACAACTCAGCATATTATATCACTCTGCAAACATAACTTAGCACACTATGTAAATCTGCGAAATAGAACTCAGCATTCTATGTCAATCCACACAATTTAACTCAGCATCCTATGTCAATCCACGAAATGTAACTCAGCATTCTATGTCAATCCACGAAATGTAACTCAGCATTCTATGTCAATCCACGAAATGTAACTCAGCATTCTATGTCAATCCACGAAATGTAACTCAGCATTCTATGTCAATCCACGAAATGTAACTCAGCATTCTATGTCAATCCACGAAATGTAACTCAGCATTCTATGTCAAATGTTGCCGTGCGCTGTAGGTCGTCCAGACTGCCATAGAGCTTCCCTTGCACCGTGGTCGCCTCCGCCCAGATCTGGCTCCTGAGGCCATCGTGTAGTGGGCAAGTCTGCAGCAGGTGTTCCGTTGTCATGCTGCCTGTTTGACAAGGGCACTGGTCTGACTGGCCAATTCTGAACTTGGTGAAAAGGTGGTGGTTCATTCGGTTGTGGCCTGTCCGCAGCCTGAATATGAGGACCTGCTCAGACCTTGTGAGCAGGTGAAAGGCGTCGTTTTTGTTGTAGTGTGGGTGCTGCTGCAACCACTTTTTGTGTTGCTTGGCCTTGATGATGGTCTTGGCTTAAAGGTGGTTGATCTGTCATTCTGGTCCTTCGTAGTGCCCTCCTTTGCCAGAGTATCTGCGGCTTCGTTGCCTAGTATGTTGCAGTGAGAGGGGACCCATTGCAGCACGACTGTGTGGGCTCTGCACAGGGAGGTCAAGGCGGATGACAGGTCATTCAGTTCTTTGTCTCTGGCAGTGTCTAAGGCCTGCAGGACTGACTTTGCGTCGCTGAAGAACACAACGTTGTTGGAGGAGAGTGGACTGTGCTCAATGTGGGCTGCACCTGTCTGGAGCGCTACTGCTTCAGCCTTGAAGTTGGTGGAGTAGAGGCCGGTAGCGAGGGAGATGTGTTCTTCTTCTCGACCTCCTGGGTACTTTATGTAGAAATGTAAGTCAAACCAATGCTGCACAGGAAGCAGCGAGGGTGTGTTGTTTTTGACTGTGTCCAGGTGGATAGATGCTTTCAAAGCTTTTAACATCTTGGGCTGCTTTAAGGTTGCGTACATGGTATACGTTATTTGTATGTTTGACCAACATATGACAGTTTACACAGATCAGAGTTCCTCCGAGACCGAGGTCGAGGTGAAAAATGTCGGTAAAGATCCGAAGTAAAATGTCATATTTTGGTCTAAAATACAAATAACATTAATCTAACGATCGATTGTAGTTATGAATTCTTTCAGTTGTTATGATTGGATGCACACAAACATGCACTCTTTTGTAGTCTAGGCTAGCCGCCTAAACATGAGCTTATATAGCTATTCTGATGGACACGTGGGGGAATTCGGGGGCTGTGATTGGATGGTCTCTTCCGATCATCAAAGCATAATGCTACGGAAGTCGGCCATTTTTTGCCAATATCCAAAAGCATATTGACAATAACACAGACGCATGGTTCCGGTTTACCCATCTGTACCACACGATGTTTCAATCGACAACAGCACACACTGACAACTTGAAATTCTTCTCGGGAATGTTTTTCAGCTTTACAAATGTCGATAGCATACCCTTTTCTGCTAACTTCCTGATGAAACAGGACTAAACCAATTATTTTCTGTCCCTAAACACCACAAAATGCCTAAAGTCGAAAGATGTAGTACAAACAGGGGAGTAAAACGGAACAGCCGTTGTTGTGTGCCTGTGTGAGCTAAGTTGCTGACTGACACAAACTTTCGCATTCGGCTTTTCTTATCTCGTAACTCCACACTAAATACCCCAATTCCCCTCTGAAGTATTGATGTTCAACCCATGGCACTAACATTCATGTAGTCGTTTATAACTGAGGTTGAAAAATTCGCTTCATGACAAGACAAGTATAAATGCCATTCACCAAACTGAAAACTTCGCTGCCCGTCTGTTCGCGTTGTACGGATTAGCTGTTCTCTTCTCCTCCCCTTGTTGCATCCTAGTTCTTCAGTTGTTTCTAGTTTTCCGTTGATGTTGTGTTTTGGTCTTCTTCATAAGTAGTCTTGTTCCAAATTAAAAAAACTCAAACTTCTTTTTGTTGTATACGAATGAACTAATAAAAAGCTATTTAACAGCTGTGTTGTCAAATCGAGTTTTTTTTCCAAAGTCAGTGTGGCGCCTGCGCAAAACTAATGCGCATAAGAAACGGCGTCTGCTATCAAAACCTGAGATCAACGCATCGACGCAAAAACTGTCATTTTGTAAGTTTGGAACAACAAATCAAGGTCAGAACAGCTATATAATCGCTATTGTATTTTCAGCGTTGCAATAGGGTCCGATATTTAGACTCGAACAAGTATAATACGACTCGTCTTCGACTCGTCGGCATTATACTTGTCTCGTCTAAATATCGGACCCTATTGCTACGCTGAAAACACAATAGCTGTTATTGTCGGACTCTGACGTCTCATGGCTAAAAGAAGGAAAATAAAATGTTCAATCGATACACATTCGCTTTCACGAGAAGGAGCGTATCTTGGACAGAGAAAACCGGAATCTGATAAATGCAACTGAAATATACAACATGGTATATCTTGTCACGTAGTTATCAATCAATGCCTTTGTTGCAATCACAAATTAACAACGCATGCGTCTGCCTCAAAGAAGAACAAGCAAATACCACACTGAGTAAAAGTATACAGCTGTACGTAGCCCGTAATTAGCGATTGACGCATTAGTTGTCTTATCATGTCAAGATGCAGCAACACTGACAGTTTGCCATCGATCGGTCAGAAATCTTGGGAATAATTTGGTTCAGGTGTGCAAGATCAACATGAATTAAGTCGCAAGATATTGATTTCTTGTTGGGACATTCCCTTCGTAATCTTTGGAGAATTATGTGGATTAAGATGGTAATCACCAACGGAAAATGCAGAGCGTGTTTATCAAGGTTTGCTTGTTTAGCAGGTAAACGAGAGTTTGGGGAAAAGGTGTACGCAAGTTGCACGTCTCCACCCTTGAGGAATGATTATTCACATAGGTGTCATTTTACCAAATGTGACCCTCCACCACGAAATGAGTCGCATGTCACCTCGCGCGGTTCTGCGCTATGCTTAATATAAGTCCGGGGAGTGTCTGGTAACAGTGTGAGGGTCACCTTAGTCACAGGCTTATAACTCAAACAGTTTTTGCTCTTTTCTAAAACGGTTTTCACCACTGGATAGAGCATAAAACACTCTTTCGGAAAATGTAAAAATATGAAAATCATGCAAAGGTGACATGCGACTCGTTCCTTGGTGGAGGGTCACATTAATTAGTTCGAAACATACAATTGTCATTGTGCACAGAAAGCAGCCGAGCAATTGATTGTTGGTGTGAATCCAAGTGGAACGATGCCCTCAGCGCAGCTAAAATCCTTGAGCCCGAAACAAAACAAAACAAAAAGCATTTCCTGTTCCCCGACCGACGTTTTATTTATTCTAACACTTTAAAAAATGTATTTAAAAATGACCAAACTCAACATATCAGATCTGACAGGGCTTTTACATGGGATATGCGCATGAGCATCCCTCATCTTGGTCACATACCAAACATGAACACCCTGACTGCTTGATGTAGTGAGTTAAACAATTTTGATTAATTAATTTCTTTAAAAGTGACGGCTTGCACACAAAATTAACTCATCGAAAAATTGCCAAGAATACTCATTTTTGGGGTATGGGGAGGCATTATCCCAGGTAAAAACCCTGGCCATGCCAGATCTGGAAAGGCGATCCGAACTGTTTACACGCGAAGGAGTGTGCCTTGAATAGAGTGTCCAAATGGCCTGATGCTCCTATCCAGTGCAGACATCGTGGTGGTGTACAAACTGCAGTCAAGTCCTCAGTGGCCGAGACCTTCGACAAACCACCCTTGATTGCATACAAGCGTGGCACCGACACCATTGACCTCCTTGTCAGACCGAAGATGCACGTGTCTACATCAAGACAGCCGGGGACTTCGCCCTGTTCCAGACTCAACTGCAAAACCTCTTCCTTCGTCTGTACCAACACTACCATCAATGGCCCCAGAGCACACATGAAGATCCCCAAACTGTTGAACTGCCAAACATACAACGTGGTGTATGCCGCCTAGTGTCCCAAATGCACCAACATCTACATAGGCTTCACTGGACGGCCTAGCCTTTTGACACACGGTTCACTAACATTTCGCTGACATGAAACATACCATCGAGACGAGCCTGTAACACATCATTTCAACCAGGCGGATCACTCCATCCAGAATGTTCGTGTGTTTGGACTCTGGCTCATGTTCACTGACAATTCTAATGACCGCAAGGACATGGAATCTCACCTGATTAAAATACTAGGAACTAGAAAGCCACATAATGGACTCTTTTCTGATTGTTGATGGTGTACATGCTCGTTTGCAAAAGAAAGGGAAGGCATCTTTATGAAAAACGCGCTGACTGGTTGATAGTACATCTTCGATAACCCAGTCTGATATTTCACGAAAGAGAAACGAAACGAGTTTGTCATCACAAAAGTTAGGTTTCTTCAATGCAATGTGTACGCAAAAAAACACAATAACAAGTCGCGAAAGGCGAAATTACTACATTTAGTCAAGCTGTGGAACTCACAGAATGAAACTGAACGCACTGCATTTTTTCACAATGACCGTAGTCCGCCGCTAGTGCAAAAGGCAGTGGAAGTGACAAGCCTGTTTAGCGCGGTAGCGGTTGCGCTGTGCTGCATAGCACGCTTTACTGTACCTCTGTTCGTTTTAACTTTCTGAGCGTGTTTTTAATCCAAACATATCATATCTATATGTTTTTGGAATCAGGGACCGACAAGGAATAAGATACAATTGTTTTTAAAACGATTTCGGACATTTTATTTTTATCATAATGTTTATATTTTTAATTTTCAGAGCTTGTTTTTAATCCGAATATAACATATTCATATGTTTTTGAAATCAGAACATGATGAAGAATAAAATAAAAGTAATTTTGGATCGTTTTATAAAAAAAATAATGTTAATTACAATTTTCAGATTTTTAATGACAAAAGTCATTAATTAATTTTTAAGCCTCCATGCTGAAATGCAATACCGAAGTCCGGCCTTCGTCGAAGATTGCTTGACCAAAATTTCAATCCATTTCATTGAAAATAGAAGGTGTGACAGTGCCGCCTCAACTTGTACAAAAAGCCGGATATGACGTCATAAAAGACATTTATCGAACAAATGAAAAAAATATCTGGGGATATCATACCCAGGAACTCTCATGTAAAATTTCATAAAGATCGGTCCAGTAGTTTAGTCTGAATCGCTCTACACACACACTCGCACAGATACACACACGGACACACATACACCACGACCCTCGTCTCGATTCCCCCTCTATATTAAAACTTTTAGTCAAAACTTGACTAAATGTAATGATCAACTCGTAGCAGCTTGGACGCAAATCCAAGACAATTCATCATGGTTGATACTGATACACAGACCGTCTGAAAGCAAGCTTAGCTGATTAGTTTCATCAGTATATCATCTGCAAAACACACAGTATTGATTCCATGCTTGAAGGACAGAAACACCACCGGGATGCATTCCCTCTGGTGATGCTTAACGATGTTGTCGTTACCACAGTTATCATAAACTCTTTCTCTACCTCTCGCACTGTGTCTCTGTCTGCCTGTGTGTCTGTCTGTGTGTCGGACTATATGTGTATGTCTATTTCGTCTGACTGTCTGGCTGTCTGTCTCTCTATCTCTACCTCTCTCTGTCTCTGTCTCTGTCTCTCTCTGCGTCTCTCTCTGTCTGTCTGTATGTCTGTTTCTCTCTCTCTCTCTCTCTCTCTCTCTCTCTCTCTCTCTCTCTCTCTCTCTCTCTCTCTCTCTCTCTCTCTCTCTGTCTTTCCTCCAGGCCAAATTAATTACTTTTCCAGATTTTTTGCAGAGCAAACTTCGTACCAGAAAACCTTGTGCATTCATTTGGGAATCAAACAAATCCTGACACTTTTCATTACTCACCCTCATGCAGAAACCTACTGGGATACAATTATACGTAATGAAATCGCTTTCTGTGTGCGTCAGCGAATATCAAAGAAGGTGAAGGATCGTGCCTTTAAAAGAATGTTCAAATGGCATGATGCTCCTATCCACTGCAGACATCCTGCACAGATCAGCGGTGAAGAATTATCTTTTTCTGTGATTGTTTGTTTGTTTGTTTGTTTGTTTGTTTGTTTGCTTGTTGTTTTTGTTTGTTTGGTTGGTTGGTTGTTGATCTGTTTGTGTGTTTGTGTGTTTGTTTGCTTGTTTGTTCACCTGCCTGTTTTTGCATTTTTGTTTGCATGTCTGGTTGTCTTGTTTCCATCATGTATACCTTTTTTTTTTTTTTAAATAGAAACACCCCCTTTGCCTTTAATTACATGTTAGTGCCGTGCTAGTAGTAGTGTTAATTTCATCTCTGATTAGTTACTCCTTAAGTTTTCTGTTCATTTGGTGGTTTGTTTACTGGCTGCATGACCTTACTCGTAACTGTCTGTCTGTCTGTCTGTCTGTCTGTCTGTCTGTCTGTACTGTCTGTCGGTCTGTCTATCGGTCTGTCTGTCTGTCTGTCTGTCTGTCCGTCCGTCCGTCTAGCTTCTTTCAAAGAATCTTTTATCTTGTTTTGTTAAACACAATTAATACATGTGATTGCAAAGACATGGCGGGGTTGTGACAAGAAGGTGGCGAACAGAGAGACAGACAGAGATCTAGACAGATACAAATAGAGGAGTTGGGGCATTAAACCAACGCGGAATAGAGAGAGAGAGAGAGAGAGAGAGAGAGAGAGAGAGACAGACAGAGAGAGAGAGAGAGAGAGAGACAGACAGACAGACAGACAGATAGATATGCAGAGGCAGACAGAGAGATATACACAGACAGACACACAGGCACACAGACATGCAGAGCTATACACATAGACAGACAGTCAGACAGGCAGACAGACACACATACACACAGAGCTATACACATAGACAGACAGTCAGACAGGCAGACAGACAGCCAGACGGTCAGACAGACAGTAAGACAGCCAGACAGCCAGACAGACAGCCAGCCTGCCAGCCAGCCAGCCAGCCAGCCAGACAGACTGCCAGCCAGCCAGATAGACAGCCAGACAGCCAGACAGACAACAGACAGACAACAGACAGACAAACAGACAGACAAAAGAACAAGTCGCGTAAGGCGAAATTACTACATTTAGTCAAGCTGTGGAACTCACAGAATGAAACTGAACGCACTGCATTTTTTCACAATGACCGTAGTCCGCCGCTAGTGCAAAAGGCAGTAAAAGTGACGAGCCTGTTTAGCGCGGTAGCGGTTGCGCTGTGCTGCATAGCAAGCTTTACTGTACCTCTGTTCGTTTTAACTTTCTGAGCGTGTTTTTAATCCAAACATATCATATCTATATGTTTTTGGAATCAGGAATCGACAAGGAATAAGATACAATTGTTTTTAAAACGATTTCGGACATTTTATTTTTAATCATAATTTTTATATTTTTAAATTTTAGAGCTTGTTCTGAATCCGAATATAATATATTTATATGTTTTTGGAATCAGAACATGATGAAAAATAAAATAAAAGTAATTTTGGATCGTTTTATAAAAAAAATAATGTTAATTACAATTTTCAGATTTTTAATGACCAAAGTCATTAATTAATTTTTAAGCCTCCATGCTGAAATGCAATACCGAAGTCCGGCCTTCGTCGAAGATTGCTTGGCCAAAATTTCAATCCATTTGATTGAAAATAGAAGGTGTGACAGTGCCGCCTCAACTTTTACAAAAAGCCGGATATGACGTCATAAAAGACATTTATCGGAAAAATGAAAAAAAACATCTGGGGATATCATACCCAGGAACTCTCATGTAAAATTTCATAAAGATCGGTGCAGTAGTTTAGTCTGAATCGCTCTACACACACACACGCACAGACACACACACAGACACACATACACCACGACCCTCGTCTCGATTCCCCCTCTATGTTAAAACATTATTTTAGTCAAAACTTGACTAAATATAAAAATGCGAATATTGAAGCAGGGGCTCTAAGCGAGCCCAAACTAAGTAACACAACCTGGGAACTTATACTTCTGATGAAAAAAGTGCCACTGAAGAAAATCAACATCACCCGTATGAGAGCCCACACATATCAGATTGAAATCCACTGCAGACATTGGTATCGACCAAGGCACTCACTGTTTACAAAGGTAATCCAACCGGTGTAACACGAAATTCTTACTCCACGAAATATTTACTCCGGAGTAAATATTTCGTACGAAATTCTTACTCCGAGTACACTAAGTCTTTTCGTACGAGAAAAGAACTCCCCAAGGCACGAAAAAATTACTCCCTCCACGAAATTTTTACTCCCCATTTTTTTTACTTCCAGTAAAAATCTCGTACGCAAAAATGGGATGCGGGCGAAGGGATAATGCCAATAAGTGATCTCGCGCACACGAATGTCGCGCTACCCTCCTTCCACCCCTTCCACCACCAAGACTAACAGGGGACAAGGGAGTAAAAAAAATTTTACACCTGGCATGGGAAGTTAAATTGCTCTTGTTGGGGTGAAGTAATTTATTCGTTATTTATTTGTCAGGGGAGTAACATTTTTGTACAAAATGTTTACTCGGAACTCACCTGTCTTGGGGAGTACTTTTCTCGTGCAATGGGGGAGTGCTTTTTTCGTAAAGGGAGTAACTTTTTCGTACGAAATGTTTACTCCGGAGTAAAAATCTCGTGGGAGTAATTTTCTCGTGTTACACCGGCTCACCATGCATACGGATCAAAATGCCATTTTTCCCAATTTCCTTCCAACTTTGATCATAAATCTTATCCATACAGAGCATGACTATTGAACACTGCTGGCAAATAGTCTTTACGAAGTAGGTTTCTGCTCGATAGATTTATGTGTCCTTTTAGAACAGAGACATTTTGCGCGCGTGTGTAATTTATTTCAACGTGTGGGTGTTGTACAGAATGAACATTTTGAAAATAAAAACAAACTAAAACGGTGGGTGGAATGCGTCTGGTGTTTAAGGGTGGAAAGGCAAATTAATTAAAGAGAAAATTGCTCATTTAGGAGAATCGTAAGAATCATCATCGGCGGCGTCGTCGTCGTCGTCGTCGTCGTCGTCATCGTCATCATCATCATCAGCATCATCATCAATCATCATCAATCATCATCAATCATCATCATCAATCATCATCAATCATCATCAATCATCGTCGAAAAATAGTCACTGCCCCTGAAAGTTCAAGCAGAGCCAAGGAATGCCATTGAACAGAACTCCATGTGGACTTAGGCGGAAACCATCGGATCCCAATGTTCAAAAGCATTCTGGGTAGACTCAATAATATTCGTTTCAGGACGCGGACGTTGACACGAAAAGCAGATTTTGTCGAGGATTATAGGGAAGGTGGGGGGGGGGGGGGGGGGGGGGGACTAGAGCAATGAACGCAAGACGGACTTGCGTCATTCATCCAAGTCAAGAAGCCAAACTGAATTTGCTGCGACCAAACGTTCTTACGTGATATCATTCTGCTAAAGGAACTAAGCTGAACTACATTCATTTCTGACTTTGGCTGCCCTTGATGTCAACGAAGAGTAAACGAAAATGTAATGGTGGTACAGGAAAGGGTAGATCAGTTTACTTACGCATGCTCTCATCAAGTGATCGATGTATGTGTACTTGTATTAGCGTTTTATGCGCTGCTCTCTTTTTAAGCCGCCATTAGAATAATGGGGCTTACTGGATTTGCTCTGTCTGTTTGTTTGTTTGAAATTGTTTGTTTGTTGGGCGGGCGGGCGGTCAGTCGGTCGGTGTTTGTCGGGTAAGACTTGTATCTCTGGGTCAATTAAGCTCAAATTTTGTGAAATTGTTAGGAATAGGCTTTGTTTTTCGTATGCAAAAAATTACATTCCTAACGGTAGTCAAACGGAAGATATTAGCTTTTAACGCTTTTACAAACCGAGCCAGGGGACGAAACCCACTGACATACTAATATGTGTGCGGGAATTCCCGCAGGTTACTTCCCTTTCCCCTTTTTGGTTCACTGATCTATAATTTTAGATCAGTGTTTTGGTTTGGCAGCCGCCATGCTTTTGTTCAATTTCATTTTACGTGCTCCGATATTTGGATGCTTCGTTGGGCGGTAACAGTGGAGTTTGTTTTATTGGTGTGTGTGGTTCCGTGGTACGGACTCGTTTGCCAAATAATGTTTTGGTCTTATATTACTAGCATTTTGTTTCTCACTTCGACTCTATATATTCTATAAGAATCAGACAGTGTAAAAGTATTACCATCAACATACTCAGTTTGCTGAAAAATAACTTTGATTTGAGTTATCTCCCTTCCTTAGGAACGTTTTAGAAAATAGTAGAGATTCAGGGCCCAGCTTCGCCCGGGGTGGCCTCAAAAGCATTTGAAGGCATGTGCTGCCCACTGAGAGTGTCACAATATATATTCAATTCCTAATTACATGTTTTTTTATGGAATGAGTTACCTCCCTTTCTTGTTTCTATTTGGATGGCGTGGGTTGTGTAGAAGGATACTTTTTATGTTGAATATTTCTTTAGAAAGTATGGGCCGTTCCTAAGTAATATCATTGGTACTGTGAAGGTGAAGTGACGCAAAACTGTGTACGTCATTTACTTTGGAAAGAGGCAGTAATGAGTTACTTACCTTCGGGTCTTGTTCGATCTCTGACAGCATGAGAACATGCGTTGGATTATTAAGCCGCCTTGTAAAGGGATTTGCTCGGCCTGTTTGTCCG
>NW_027128732.1:0-4960 GCF_037325665.1 Littorina saxatilis
CCCTACCCCCCAATATAATGTTACAATTTTCCCAAAACATCCTCAAACCAGTCGACTCCTTCCGCCAAGTCACTGCCTGTGTCTGGTCTGGCGACGGATCCAAGTTCGCCATCTCCACTGCTGACTGAGTCATCTCCCTCTTCAACCCCCAACTCGAGAAGAAAGACAAAATAATGGCAAGAGGCCAAGACAAATCCAACAAATCCTTCCTCATCAAAGGCCTTGGACTCTCTTAAGACGGCTCAATTTTGGCTGTTGCCCAGACTGACGGCATCATTTTCGGCTACAAAATCGGAATTGGCTTCGGTGAAAAAAAATCAATTTGTTCAAAAATCGTTGTCTCGACCTCCATCCTCTCCCTTATATACCCATCTGACATGACTGTCTACTTTGGATCTTAAGACGGCTGACTAAGGAAGGGTTCACTGTCAACACATAAGAGTCAAATCCTTTATGAAGAGGAGGCACCACTCATCTCTTTAGCAGTTGACCCAAGGCATGAGACAGTCGTTGCAGGCTTCCTCAATGGCAACGTTGTCTCCTACAAGGTCTCCTCCAACATTTACAAGAAGCTGTTCTCTGTCTCCTATCCACCATTTGGACTGTCAGCAGCCATTGACATTGCTGTATGTCAGCCAGGCAAGGTGGCCTTCTACACTTATGGAGGTGACTTGGTGAAGAGGGTTGATGCCCCGACTGCTGAGGTGTCGACCTCAACTCTACAGGTGACACAGTGTTGGTTGGTGGGTACTCGACCCTCACTCTACTGTCCAAGTCTTCAGCCTGGACACCTTCACCCCTCGAAGTCAAAGACTACTACCAAGCAACTGCCTTAACCTTCTCAGCTGATGGGCAAGGGTCTTCGTAGGCAACTTTATTGGCTCAGTTGACTGTCTGGAGCTCGCCATGAAGAAGGTACAGCTTAAAGGAAAGTTCGAAATTGCTTACCTGTCCAAGTAGAAGGTGTCAGTCAAGAACAAAGAGACAGCTGAGACAAGTGTGTTGACTTCTTGAGCTGACATCTTAGACATCCAAGTCCATGACCCCTTTGTAGTCGCCTTAACAAATCGGTCTGTCTTGGTCGGCTGACTGGATTCCCCCTTCAGTCAGAGGTGGAAGCAACCTTCTCAACTGCTCCCAAGTTTGTATTTGCTGACTCATTGGTCCTTGTCTACAGTGCTGGCGAGTTCACAGTGGTTGAGTTGGGTGCTGACTGACCAGCTGGAACCTTCAGAACTCAACAATGGAAGAGGTGACAGGTGTCTGCTTGTAAAGGAGTCAGTGTTGTTGTAGCTTACCTCCTTGATGCTAAGACTATTTAGGTTGTTGACCTCTCCAGCTGACTCACTCTACTGTCACTGGCTGTTGAGCAATAGGTTGAGAGCCTGTCTTTGTAGAGTAAGGGTGGCTTCCTTCTATTCTGAGACTGACTCAAGGCCTTACACCTGGTCAACCTTAAGACATAAGAGCAGTAAGTGGTCTCCAACATCTGTGTCTTCTTCAGTTGGGTGCCTGACAGTGAGGCATTCATCTGTTAGGGAGTGGAGACCTAGCTTCACTTCTCAAATTCCTTTGACCCTGAGACTGTTGAGGTGGATGGGGAGGTAGTTGGGCTGACTGTAGAAGGGGGATTGGCTCTCAAAGTAGACAAAGGTGGAGAGGTAAGAGTGTAAAAATTGGATGACTCCCTTATAAAGTTGCAGTAGTCGCTGTCTTCTGGTGACTTGGCTCTGCTCTTATTGCTCTATAAGGGTCAGGGAAGGGTTATGGTCAACATTGGCTTGGAAGGCTGTTGAGTTGGGGGCTTTGGAGGTTGCAAGGTCAGCATTCCTTAAGCTTGAAGACTACCCATGAGCCTTATTCTTGAAGACAATCATCAAGGAAGCCGACTCAGTAGTCAAGGAAGCCTGACTGTTGATGTTTCAAGGCAGTGTCTAGTAAGCATTGGACCTCTTGACTGCCAACAACAAGGTCAACGAGGCCATTGAGACACTGTAAACCCTTCATGATTGGGACACTGCTCTTCAAATTGCTGAGCTACACTCTCATCCTGACACTAAAGAGCTCAAAGACAACTACAAGGAATGGCTTCTGTAGACTGGCTGACTTGACTGAGCTGCTGAGCTGACTACTGGATGAGAGGCAGTCAACCTATTCCTTAAAGCCAACCTCCCAGTCAGAGCAATGAAGGTCTACCTCAAAGACAAGGAAGGTGACTCAGCCTCAATCAAAGAACACTTGAAGAGGCAAGGGTTACTGGAGTAGCTGGGTGTCTTCTAAGAGTCATTGGGTGAAGATGATGCTGCACTGTCCACCTACAAGGAGGCTAAGTCCTTCACTAAAGCAATAGAGTTGGCCAAGTGAGTCTCGCCGTCTCAAGTACAGTCACTACACGAACTGTTTGGAGACCACCTGCTCACCTATAAGGATGAAGGAGCAGTCGAGCACTACATAGAAGCCTTCCTGACTTAGAAGGCAGTCGAGGCAGCCATCCTGACAAGAAGGTTTCAGACAGCCTTGACACTGTTGGAAGGTGGTGGTGACCCCTCTTACTACAAGACTATAGGTGACCACTACAAGGAGTCAGGTGCCTTGGACCTAGCTTAAAGAGTCTACTTGAAGGGTGGACACAAGAGGGAGGCCTTACTGGTGACTATAAGGGCAAGACGATTTCCAGTCTTGATGGAGTTGGAGAAGGACCCAGCTGTGTTAGGGGTCTGGCTGACTCATTAGTTGACAGTGATCCTGAGGCTGCCCTCCAAGTCTACCTGTTACTTGGCTGACACAGTGAGGCTTTGTCGTTGTTGAAGAGACAGTAACGATACAATGAGTACTTGGAGCTTGCTTAGGAGTCTGGCAAGGATGTTAAGGAGACAGTCAGGGAGCTTGGTAGTCAACTTGAAGCAGCTGGAGACTTGAGGACAGGCTGAACATTACTACGTGAGGGGTGGAGCTTGGTAGTCAGCCTATGACATGTACTAAAGGAAGACCTTGTACGAGGATGCCTTGTGACTATTGAAGGACCATGCCTCAGACAGAGAGACAGTCTAGTATGTGAGGAGGTGGGAGACTTCATTGGGGATACAGTGAGTGGTTGACCTCTTCAAGAAGCACTCTATGACTGACACCTTAGTCGTCTACCTGGCTGACTCTAAGTGATTTGAGGAGGCCTTCCAGCTTGCCAATGAGTCAGCTAGACACAAGGTAGCCGACCTCCACCTTATGTAAGCCCTTCACTACGAAGACTCCAAACAGTATTAGGAGGCAGAGGAGTCTTACATCAAGGCTGGCTGAAGGGACCAGGCAATCAATTTGTGGAAGGACTTAGGTGACTTCTAAAGGGCTGTGTCACTTGCTTAGTAGTGGATGCCTGAGCTCTTACCTTCCATTTGACTAGCTTAAGCCCAAGCCGCCCTCCAACAAGGTGACCTCAACTGAATGTAGACAGCCTTCCTCCAAGCCAAGTGAGCTGACCTGGCTGTCTAGGCTCTTGTTGACTGACAGATGTACAAGGAGGCATTCGACTTGGCACGTAAGCATTGCCCTTCTATGGTTGCTTCAATCTCCCAACACCTGTCAACTGATGGGTCATAAGAGTCTTTGTTGAGGAAAGCACTCATCCTTGAACAATCAAAAGACTATGAGAAGGCACTTGATACATTGTTGGAGGTTGAGACTTAGTCAATGGACAAGAGGGGGGTCCTGTAACACTTCAACAAAATTTGTCAACTGTCCTTTGACCACTGTAAGAGGAGGTATTAGGAGGTTGTCAAGGTTGTCTGTAAGAGGTTGAGAGACCTTTCCTTCTTTGACTCTGCGGCTGACTTCTACTTAAAGATAGCTTACAAGGAGGAGGCATTCAAGTGTCTTCTTATGGCTGAGTCCTTTTAGTAGGCAGCCTCGCTCCTTGAAGAAATTGAGGGACCAAGCCATGAAGAGCTCCTCAGTCAACTCAACAAAGCGAAGAAGGAAGCCTTGAACAGGGACAACAATTACGAGGGTCTGATTTCCTAAAGAGACATAAGCGGTGCGATTGAAGTGTTGGAGTGAAAGGGTGATTTGTAGGAGGCACTCAGGGTGGCAATTAACTCCAAAGATGCAACGTTGATGGAGACTTCATTGGAGAGATTTTTGGTTGCCAATGTTCAAAAAGGAGCATTTAAAGAGGCTCTTCAAGGGATTATTGAGTGTCAAGTGCCCTAGTCAGAGAAGTTGAAGGAGCTGTACATGAAGATAGCTGATGAAGTCTTCGCCTTATGTGAGTAGGAGGAGCTTCACTTACTGGCAGCCATCCTCTAGTCGACCTCTGACCCCTCATTCAACCGTATACGTGAGGCCTGTCACCTCTCACTCCTCAAACACCTCCACCAAGACAGTCCACTCCTTGTCAAAGTCCTCTTCTCCTTGGTCAGATACATAGACCTGCTTCAAATAGACAAGCCATTCCTGGAGGCTGGGCTCAAAGCAAAGGAGTAAGGAGACAAGGATGCCTCATTCTACTTACTCAACAGGTACTTGGACATCTTTGAGCTTGTTTAAGACGAGAAGGCGACAGTGTAGAAGAGTGAAGAGCTGGCTAAGACTGACATTCCGGAGCTGTTCAACCTGTGACTGCCTTCATAAAATATGATTTCTAAAGGGGAGAAGGACTAGATAAGGGACTATTTGTTGCAGGTAAGTGTGTAGAACAAGGACCTTAAGCTGCCATTGAAGGGGTGTAAGGGGTGTGGGAAGGGTTTTGGCTGTACAGTCTGGAGTGTCCGTGGTGTAAGGTGAAGGGGGAGATGTGTTGGCTGACAGGGTAGAGGGTAGAAGAAGAGGATAAGTGTGGTGAGTGTGGGGTGGTGGTTGATAGGGAGAATAAGAAAGTGTATAAGATGTAAGGGATCAGGTGTCCAGTCTGTAAGGGGCAAAAGTTTTAATTAGAGTAAGAAGGTGAATGGGTTTGGGGTTTGGGGTT
>NW_027128733.1:0-12500 GCF_037325665.1 Littorina saxatilis
AACTGTAACAAGTCGCGTAAGGCGAAAATACAATATTTAGTCAAGTAGCTGTCGAACTCACAGAATGAAACTGAACGCAACGCAACGCAGCAAGACCGTATACTCGTAGCATCGTCACTCCACCGCCCGTGGCAAAGGCAGTGCCCGTGGAATTGACAAGAAGAGCGGGGTATTCGTTGCGCTAAGAAGGATAGCACGCTTTTCTGTACCTCTCTTCGTTTTAACTTTCTGAGCGTGTTTTTAATCCAAACATATCATATCTATATATTTTTGGAATCAGGAACCGACAAGGAATAAGATGAAAGTGTTTTTGAATTGATTTCGAAAAAAAAAATTTGATAATAATTTTTATATATTTAATTTTCAGAGCTTGTTTTTAATCCGAATATAACATATTTATATGTTTTTGGAATCAGCAAATGATGGAGAATAAGATAAACGTAAATTTGGATCGTTTTATAAATTTTTATTTTTTTTTACAATTTTCAGATTTTTAATGACCAAAGTCATTAATTAATTTTTAAGCCACCAAGCTGAAATGCAATACCGAACCCCGGGCTTCGTCGAAGATTACTTGACCAAAATTTCAACCAATTTGGTTGAAAAATGAGGGCGTGACAGTGCCGCCTCAACATTCACGAAAAGCCGGATATGACGTCATCAAAGACATTTATCAAAAAAATAAAAAAAACGTTCGGGGATTTCATACCCAGGAACTCTCATGTCAAATTTCATAAAGATTGGTCCAGTAGTTTAGTCTGAATCGCTCTACACACACACACACACACACACACACGCACAGACAGACAGACAGACAGACAGACACACATACACCATACCCTCGTTTCGATTCCCCCTCGATGTTAAAATATTTAGTCAAAACTTGACTAAATATAAAAAGAGGCGTAAAACGACACACATGACTCATTTCATGCGCCATCCGTTACTCATCAGACTGCTAGATTTTTCGTAAACACCAAGGCCACAAAGAACTACACTGTTCCGAGAATATTTGCTCAGGCGTCAGGTAATACTGTTTTAAATTATATTTCTTTCTTTTTCCAAATCGGGGAGAGGGTGAGGTGGGGGATGAGGCAGAGTTTCAGATGTGCGTGCGTGCGTGTGTGTGTGTGTGTGTGTGTGTGTGTGTGTGTGTGTGCGATTATGATACACGCTCACAGAAAAAAAGGATAGTGGACAAATCAAACCGATGCACAAACGGTCAGAATCTCTGTGTTCAGTCAGTCAAAACCCTTTATTTGAATCAAGGGAAACAACTCATGAGCACTTATCTGAAGTGTGTATTGTTTGCAAGATCCGCTTCCACGAAATAGCTGTGACTGTGTTCACACTCACACACGCGCGCGCGCGGTTAATGTTGGTTTCTTTGATCCGACTCGCTTCCAATCCCACTGTTCTGATGTCTCTATCTAAAAGTCCGTGCAAAACGCGCGAGGACATTTTAACCTCGATCCGATTCTATTCCGTTCCAACTTTTTTAAATTTCTCGATCTAAACCTCCGGGCAGAAAGTGCCGAACCCATACGAACGTTCCCGATAAAAGTCCGGGCGGAATTGCGCGAGGACATTTGAACCAATCAAAGACGAGTATAGCTCGAAAGTCCTCGCGTAATTCCTCGAGGAATTGCGCGAGGACATTAAAAGTCCGGGCGGAATTTCTGACCAATCAACGACGAGAATAGCTCGAAAGTCCGCGAGGAATTCCGCGGGGACATGGCGTATCTGGCGTTCCATATTATCAATATGTTTTTGTTTCTACAGGCTCAGGCAAATCGTACACCATGGTGGGGACATCACACCCAGGCGGTGTGACCGGCTGTTTGACCTCATCGCGGATTTGACCACTCATATATTATCTAGTTTATATCTCTGTGATTTCTGTTCTTTCTACAGGCTCAGGCAAATCGTACACCATGGTGGGGACATCACACCCAGGCGGTGTGACCGGCTGTTTGACCTCATCGCGGATTTGACCACTCATATATTATCTAGTTTATATCTCTGTGATTTCTGTTCTTTCTACAGGGTCAGGTAAATCCTACACGATGATGGGGACTCGAGACCAGAAGGGCATCATCTCACGGCTGGTGAATGCGCACGCATGTTTGACCACACTGCTAATTTAACATGTTTTGAGTTCTGCGGTTTGTGTGCTAAGGGATTTCTATGATTTCTGTGCTTTTCAGGGTCTGGCGTCCTGTTTGACGAAATCGCTTTTCTGCCTAAATTCAAATTTGTTTGTTCAATTCTTTGCTTTCTGTCTCTCTACAGGCTTTGGCAAGTCTTGTGACCGTCTGTTTAGCCGCCTGTTTGACCACAGCTCTGTCTGCCTGAACTCAAATGTTTGTTCAACTCTTTGCTCTTTGTGTCCCTACAGGGTCTGGTAAATCGTAACCATGATGGGGACTCGAGGCCAGAAGGGCATCTACCACACCTGTGTTACCGTCGCGGATAGGAACCACTCATATCTCTAGTTTATATCTTTGTGATTTCTGTTCTTTCCACAGGGTCTGGTAAATCATACACCATGATGGGGACTCGAGGCCAGAAGGGCATCATCCCCAGGCTGTGTGACCGCCTGTTCCACTACATCAGGGACACAGCTCTACTACATGAGCTTAAATGTTTGTTCAACTCTTTGCCTTCTGTGTCTGTGCAGGGTCTGGCAAATCGTACACGATGATGGGGACTCGAGGCCAGAAGGGCATCATCCCCAGGCTGTGTGACCGCCTGTTTGACCTCATCAAGGAGCGCCAGCACGGCGAGCTAGCCATCAAGGTGGAGGTGTCCTACATGGAGATCTACAACGAGAAGGTCCACGACCTCCTCGACCCCAAAGGGTAAGGTCACGCTCAAGGTCGATAAGGTTTGGGATGTCCATATATAGGTCAAAAAGATGAATAGATCTTACAGACAAACGACATGATTACACAAACAAAGGGTAAGGTCACGCTCTCAAGGTCAAAAAGGTTGCGGATGTCCATATATAGGTCAACAAGATAGATCTTAAAGACAAACAACACTGATTACACAAACAAAGACGCCTTCTTGACCCCCACTTCCATACCTCTGTTTTGACCTTTAAAACGAAACAAAAGTTCGAGAAGGCATTAACGGGAATAATGGCGTCCTTTGAAAATGCTGACACTTCTTTGACAAAATCGATTTTTCAAATTACCACTCGCTGCACGGATAAAAGAACTGACGTCATTGCTGCAAACTAGATAATAAGACAACGCCATTCTTTTCTCTTGTCCCCCAGGCCTTCCCCATCACCTCCTGAACGAAAAAGAAAAAGATTGAAAGAACAAGAAACACAGAAACATGGCTGGTATACACGAATTATTTTTGATTACCCAGGGACATAAAACACATTCAAACGCGAGCAGGAAACAGAAAAAAATGAAAAAAATATCTGTGATTTTTGGGTGTCTCTCCCCAGACGCATGAGTTGTTCCCCTTTGCTTGTATCCGAGTTGATCTGCTGTTAAAAGCTTCTATCTTTCTCTGTCATTCTCTCCCTTCCCCCTTGGGCGCTCCATAGCCTCGTTCAGCCCTATTTGTCTTTGTCGGGTTTTGCAGCTTGCACTTTGCTTTATTTTATTTTTCGACTTTAAAGGACCCTTCATGTGCGTGCCTCTCCGTCTATGTGTCTATCTGTTCGTTCGTGTGTCCGTCCGTCTGCCCGTCCGTCCGTCTCTGTCCATCTCTCGAATATTCACATGGGTTTTTTCCCGCAAATGTAATGCTGTTTAGTTTACCGCTTTTAGATATCGCTGTCAGTCTATTTAGCATTTGTATTTAGAAATTATCCTCTTGGTGATAGTTTGCTTTAGAGTTAGGTGCCGGCCTTCCAGTATTCCTGGTGCAAAATGTGTAACACTCACGCACAATTGCCGTTTTAAAGAGAACTTTGGGATTTACACTTGCTCGGCGCACAGGACAATCCCTGTTGTTAGGAATACACGGAAACATAAAGGATCCACACCTCCCCCTCCCTCCACCGACATCCCCATCATCGGTCATGTAATCGCCTCCTCTGTCTCTTCTGACTGTGACACTCCCTGTCAGTCCCTCTCTCGGTGTCTCTGTCTCCGTGTTTCTGTGTCTATGTCTGTGCCTATGTGTCTATCTTTGTCTCTGTCTATGTGTGTCTCTCTCTATATATCCCTGTATGTCCCTCTATGTCTGACTAGCTATGCCTGTCTGTCTCTCTCTGTCTCTCTCTGTCTCTCTCTCTCTCTCTCTCTCTCTCTCTCTCTTTCTATTACTGTCCAGGGACTCTCTCTCTCTCTCTCTCTCTCTCTCTCTCTTTCTCTTACTGTCCAGGGACTCTCTCTCTCTCTCTCTTCTCTCTCTCTCTCTCTCTCTCTCTCTCTCTCTCTCTCTCTCTCTCTCTCTCTCTCTCTCTCTCTCTCTCTCTAATGTGATGTATAATGTCATGTATGTCTATAACGGACAGGTTGGAAGATTAGGTATCGCCTTCATCCTTCATCCTTTCGTAATAAAGATCTGAATCTCTCTCCCCCCCCCCCTCTCCCCCCCCCCCGCCCCCCCCCCCCCCCCCCCCCCCCCCTCTCTCTCACCTTCTCTCCTAAGTCCAAGTTTGGCTTCCCTGTCCTATAAGACAAAATCTGTACCTTTTCTCTGTCGTCCCCAGCGAACGACTTGTTGCTCTTTCTTCAGCGGCGGGTGTGTGGACAAATGGCGTGTTAGTCCAGACGGACGATATACCCAAAAGGCTGTTTGCCGATTGATCACTTGCGCTCCCTCCCACCGCACAAAAAAAACCCACCATCGTCCACCTACAGGGGAGCCTGTTGAACAGTTGCTCTCTTCACGAATAAAATGATAGTAGATTTTTGTATGAGAAAAAGAAGGAGGTATAATATCGGTGGTAAAGGATATCAAGCCTGATATTCATTGACCGAAGTCGACTTCAGGAAGTCTACTCCCCAAAGCTCGCTGCCCAAAGCTTTGGCTCTGATTGTTCGGTAAATAGACTTCTCGAAGTCTACTTCTTTAAGCTCGCTGCCCAAAGCTTTGGCTCTGAATTTTTGGTGAATAGACTTCTCGAAGTCTACTTCTTTAAGCTCGCTGCCCAAAGCTTTGGCTCTGATTGTTCGGTAAATAGACTTCTCGAAGTCTACTTCTTTAAGCTCGCTGCAGGAAGCTTTTGCGCTGATTTTTTGGGGAAAAAACTTCGCAGTCTTCGGGAAGTCAACTTTTGAATCAATTGAGGACAGTCTTTATGGAAAGCAGAATGGGTTCAAGTTGGCTAGAAAAGAACAGATTTGGTTTCGATAAGGTTACAAAAGAAAGAGGTTGGAACGGCATATCATGCACATACTGAAGCATATTTTGCAACGCAGTTTTCCTATGACAAAAAGAAAACAAACTTGTTCGTTTGACACAGTATTCAAACCCACAAACAAATTACCGAGTGTCAAGAACAGATTTTGTAATCAGGAAAGAATGGGGGGGGGGGGGGGGGAATGCCGTGAAGATTCACACCTAATACCCGAGGGGTATCATTCTCATGGCGAGTAAAATCGCCTAAAACAGGGGATGAAGTCTTGCGGCATTTTACGACAGGTTTGGGTGTGCCATGACCGGTCGATAAATTGCAAGACGGATGGATCGCCGGTGGCGCAGCGGACAGGCAGAAAGCAGAAACGAGGCCCGGCTCAGTAAAGAAGGGAGACAACTCCTTGCAGCCAGGGAAAGATAAATCCAATATTTTCCTGTCAAGCAGCGGCCGCGGGTGAAGGGATTTACAGGGTCACATGACTGGACTCTTGATTTCCGCAAGATCTCGCGAGAAAATGTCGCGATTGAGGTGGGGGGGGGGGGGGGGGGGGGGGGGTAAGAGGAATTGGAGGGCGATGCGATAGGGAAGGGGGGTTGTTTCAGAGATGCTCAGATTACTGAACGGTTGATTTTCGCGTTGAGATGTCGTAAAAAGAACAGTTTACGAGGGGATAAGAGGGAAGATACTGCAGAGAGAGAGAGAGAGAGAGAGAGAGAGGGGGGGGGGGGGGGCATCGGAGCTAAAACAAGCAGCAACCAGAATATCCAAAGCCAAGACGGGAGTGCGGAAACTATTGAAAGAGAATGAACAGAAAAGAAAGGGAGGAACGAGGGCGTTCGAAAGGATTTACGAGCGTGACTGGATTAAACATTTCTTGTGGAAAATGAAGCTTTTTAAGAGAAGTTGAGGGGGGGGAGGGTGTTGATCTCGATAGGATTTGTTAGCTTGACTCATTGGAATTTTGATTTTTGTTGAATTTTACAACATGACTCCGTCGGTGACGTTTTGGTTCAGGAGCTTTGAATTCCTTCGCAGCAGGACTAGAAATGCCGTGACAAGTTTGTGCTTATTAAAATTAAAGGAGCGAAGATTGTGAGGGTGAGTTGAGAAAGGTTTATGGTCATCTTATTGATGATTGTTCATGTCCCACAGGTTCATTGCCTGTTAAGGACTGCAATGGTTATTCGCTAACAAGGTTACAGCAATTTGTTTTCATTGTAGGAATGTGAGAAGATTTAGGTGACGCTCAGTTTTTTGGGTTTTTTTTTTCCTTTTTTTCCCCCTGTCCCTACACCTGTTTCTTGTTCCGGTGTGCTCTCACGCCGCCCCGTCCCTGCACTCACTGGTCCATCCACATCTGAATTTCGTTCCGCTGCCAGACTTGTCGATTTTACACACGCTCCAGGGGGGATGTCGGGTCGCTGCGGTAGGCTACCCTCGGAAGATGACACTGCACTTCTGCTGAGTCACTTCGGCGGTGTTCAGTAGTGGGACTGTCCCGAGCCAACGGACGCACCCCACTACCTACTATGACTTCTACTAACGACGCTCAGTTTAGTGTTATGTTATATGAAGTCTTATATCGCGCGCGTATCTCCAGACTCGGACTCAAGGCGCAGGGATCTATTTATGCCGTGTGAGATGGAATTTGTTTACACAATACATCACGCATTCACATCGACCAGCAGATCGCAGCCATTTCGGCGCATATCCTACTTTTCACGGCCTATTATTCCAAGTCACACGGGTATTTTGGTGGACATTTTTTTTTTATCTATGCCTAACCAATTTTGCCAGGAAAGACCCTTTTGTCAATCGAATCGTGGGATCTTTAACGTGCACACCCCAATGTAGTGTACACGAAGTGTGGACCTCATGGTTGTAATGCTGGAAGAATACCAGAACGATGTTCTTAATTAGACTTTTAGAACCGTTCACAAAGTGAGAGAGAGAGAGAGGGGGGGGGGGTGTGAAACGGAGAGGTAGAGAGACAGACAGACAAACATCTTTGCCATTTTCCTGCTGTTTCTTCATATTTTCTTAATGTCTTGTTTTCTTTAAATTTAGGATGTTTTCTCCACTTTCTTTATTATTCGCCTTCGCTTTTATTTTATTTTTTAAATCGTTCAAAGGAAAGTTATTAAGATTATCAGCCGGTATTTCTGAGGCATTCTCTCACATGACGTGGTAGCTAGGAGCTTCTGTTAATATTTATTTGACAGCAGAGCCATTACGCGGTGCACGGAGGTATTACTAGGGAATCTACGGGATCAAAAATGGGCGTTGAAGATTTAGAATCTGCAGTTAGCTTCTTAAACGTGATTGCGTTGCAGTGTGCGATCAAGCGAATCTGGTCATGGTTTTGTCATTTGAAGGGAGTTTGAACGAAATGTTTATGTTGTTTGATTGCACGACTCTGTAACAGGGCTGGACCTAGTGTGTGAGTCAGTTGGAAGGGGCTTCTAAAACAAGGCTTAGGTTCAGGGGCTGGCCAGGCCGGGGGGGGGGGGGGGGGGGGAGGGGGGATGAAGTTGATATTTAGCATTTGAAAGGGGTACCCCCCGCCCGAGTGCTCTTAATTTTAACAGGCACCGTACGGTGCTAATTCCATATATCGCGTACGGTTGCTGTGAAACAAGCAAAGAAAAACATTTCCTTTTCCTTTTCATTCTCATTACTTTATTGTCCCATCGCTGGGAAATTCGGGTCGCTTCCTCCCAGTGGAAAGCTAGCAGCAACGGAGTCGCGCTACCCAGGTGTCTGCGTGTTTAGGTGTATTCAGCCACCTGCACTTATGGTAGAATGACCAAGGTCTTTTACGTGCCATTGTGATGACACGGGGGTGGGACATGGCTTCCGTCTCTGGGTCTGCACATAAAGTTGACCCGTGTCCGCCCCGGCCCGAATTCGAACCTGCGACCTTTTGATCACAAGTCCAGTGCTCTACCAACTGAGCTACCGCGTAAGGCGAAATTACTACATTAAGTCAAGCTGTGGAACTCACAGAATGAAACTGAACGCACTGCATTTTTTCACAATGACCGTAGTCCGCCGCTTGTGCATAACGGAGTGAAACTGACGAGCCTGTTCAGCGCGGTAGTGGTTTCGCTGTGCTGCATAGCACGCTTTTCTGTACCTCTCTTCGTTTTAACTTTCTGAGCGTGTTTTTAATCCAAACATATCATATCTATATGTTTTTGGAATCAGGAACCGACAAGGAATAAGATGAAATTGTTTTTAAATCGATTTCGGAAATTTAATTTTGATCATAATTTTTATATTTTTAATTTTCAGAGCTTGTTTTTAATCCAAATATAACATATTTATATGTTTTTGGAATCAGAAAATGATGTAGAATAAGATGAACGTAAATTTGGATCGTTTTATATAAAAAAAATTATTACAATTTTCAGATTTTTTATGACTAAAGTCATTAATTAATTTTTAAGCCACCAAGCTGAAATGCAATACCGAAGTCCGGCCTTCGTCGAAGATTGCTTTACAAAAATTTCAATCGATTTGATTTAAAAATGAGGGTGTGACAGCGCCGCCTCAACTTTTACAAAAAGCCGGATATGACGTCATCAAAAGTATATCGAAAAAATGAAAAAACGTCCGGGGATATCATTCCCAGGAACTCTTATGTGAAATTTCATAAAGATCGGTCCAGTAGTTTGGTCTGAATCGCTCTACACACATACACGCACAGACACACACACACACTCATACACCACGACCCTCATCTCGATTCCCCCTCTATGTTAAAACATTTAGTCAAAACTTGACTGAAAGTAAAAAGGCAAAAAAAAAAAACATTCTCTACCTTCAATTTCATTCCCATTCTCTTTCTATTCACATTCACCACCCCCCCCCCCCCACCCCCACCCCGTACCCCATCCACCCTACACACACACTCTTCCAGTCTTCCACTAGCCTGCGTTAAATCTTGCAGTCAGTCTGAGAAAAAAGTACGCAAGTGATATATATGCGTTGTGCCCAACTTGGGGATACAAGATAAACTTGACTCTGCGTTACAAGAATGGTAAAGTTAGTTGAAGGGGGAAGGAATTTTCACGTCACTTTTGTAAAGAAGGATTTAGCGATAGCCCGGCTGTGGCGGTGATCTCCCTTTCTGTCGATCGATTTTGTGTCAGTTGGCCAAGCTGAAGAGTTTCTTCCCTTGCGCTATAACAACCGCATTGGCGGATTGGAATTGGGGTTGTTAAAGTCGTCCCTCTCCAGATAACGCCAATTGTCATCAGTTTTTAAAGAGAGAAGGGAAAGAAAATGAAACTGCTCAACTATTGTGTCGAGTATTTCGTTGTCAAATGGATATAGTTTGAACGTGGCTATTATTGCACTGTGGTCGGTGGGTTTGCCAGATAACGAAAGCGTAATGCTTGTGCTATCGAGTATGACGTGTTGTGTGCGAAGAGGAAAGGAGTGGGGTGTGGGGAGGAAGGGGGGGAGGGGATAGTGACGCTTGGTTAAGCGGAACTTCTGGGTTCTGTTATGTTGGAAGGAATACATAAATACATGTAGGGAAATAGTTGAATAAATGTATAAATAAACAGGTGATTTGAGACATTAACAGACATATGGATGTATACAATTATAGATGTGGGCAAATAACGAAACAAATGGCCATCAAAAACACATAAGATAATGGCCAGGATTTGTTCCATTTGCAAAAGAAACTAGCAGCCTTCACATAGGAAGGGAGATAACTCAATTCTGTCCAGCAGGTTCCATTGTGGATAGCACTCCGTATTGGCGAGTTTGCTCCCTTATATTGCTTCTGGTAAATCGACGCGACGAAGGCAAGTTAGCACCCTGGAGTTCGTTGTTAGTAGAACGCAAATTATAGCAGAAATCAAAGCAAATACATTCGTGTCTTTTTCCATTCTTTATGTTTTATATTTGTGTCCTGTTAAACTGTTTCCCCCCTTTGTAAATGTTATCTTGTATTCTTTTCCTATATGCACCATTTTCTTCCTGGCCTTGTGTATGATGCACTAGGCCAAGATCCTGTATTCGTTGTCAGAGTAACAGTAACACGAAAATACCAAACATACATCCACGGAAATGGGCGTATGTCTGCCTAAAAGGCGGGGTACATACGGTCATGCATGTAAAATCCCACTCAAGCAAAGAACAGGAGTGTACGTGGGAGTTTCAGCCCATGAACGAAGAAGATGAAAAAATAGGTTTATTTTATTTTTTAAATGATGTTTGCGTGTGTTGTATGATTGCAGAACTTGAAAATGAGAGACTACAACATCCTAGGTCCCTAAATGTGTTTATTTCTACGGTTATGTCAAGGAATCTAAATAGTGTTTTTAATGAATTGTGTGTGTGCTGTGTGATTGCAGAAGCCAGCAGAACCTGAAAGTGAGAGAACACAACATCCTTGGTCCCTATGTGGATGGCCTCTCCCTCTTGGCGGTCAAGTCCTATGAGGTCAGTCACTGATTTCCTGTTCTGCCACGGTCAAAGATGTTAAGTTAGTATGTTACCTGACTTATCTGTAAATCTTCGTCTGAAGCCAGATATTTAACTTTGCATGTGAATTCTTCCAGATGAAATCCACAGAAACTGTTTCCCCATTATTTACATAAATGTCCTTAATGACGTCATGTCCGGTTTCTCATAAAAGTTAAGGCCGCACTGGGGAGATTACTTTGTTACCACATTATTAAGACAAATATCTTCAATGACGTGATATCCGGTTTTTCATAGAAGATGAGGCCGCACTGTGGTGATCATAGTTACCCCATTATTTAGATCAACGTCTTTCATGACGTCATATACATTTTTCATAAAAGTTGAGGCCGCACTGTGGTGATCAACGTCGTCATGTTCAAATCGTTGTGGAAGGTTGGTGACTGTTTGTGTTGCTCAGGACATTGACAACCTGATGACGGAGGGCAACAAGTCGCGGACTGTGGCGGCCACCAACATGAACAGTGAGAGCAGTCGCTCACACGCCGTCTTCAACATCATCGTCACTCAGACACTTCTGGACACGGCTTCGGGGGTGAGTAAAAGCTTTGCTGTTGTGCTTCTTGTAGGAAGAGCTGTTCTTTGCCTTGTATTTTACGATTAAACTAAAAAAATGTTCCCGTAGTTAGACCAGTCGCAAGCATGATCATACACAAATCAAAAAACGTTCCAAAATTCAAAATAAAAAAAACCAAGAATGGTAGGTTACTTGAACGTTTAATTATTGACAAAATAAAACGTTACATTTACAATGTACTCACGTTAAAATGACGAACACGGAACGAATAACGGCACTGCATTCTGTCTGGTCATTTGTCGGTTTGTGCAGTGCAGTTGTTTTGTCAGTTGTTCTCCTCTTTATTTGTTCTATCGTCTTTCTTCTTCTTTTTTGTGTGTGTACTTTTGTGTTTTTGTGCCTGAAGAAGACCCTTAGGTCGAAACGTCGCCGTTATTCGTTCCGTGTTCGTCATTTTAACGTGAGTACATTGCTTTTTGGTCTCTTTATTGTTCCCTCTCACATGCAGTCGCCATTGTTTAATAATAGTTACATTTACAGCACTGTATGTCTACTTGAAAGACCACTGGGTCGACGAACTGTAAATGTAACGTTTTGTTTTGTCAATGATTAAACGTTCCAGTAACCTACCATTCTTGTTGTTTGATTATGATCATACACAGAAAGGCAAAGAGGCATGTACGCACACACACTTGTACGCTCCTGTCAAGACACATTCACTGTGTTGTTATTGGTGTAAGTTTTCTTGCACCTAGTTAGAGAACATGCGTATTAGCGTCCCTCTCTATGTTTGTTTGTCCGTCTGTCTCTGTCTGTTTGTCCGTCTGTCTATGTCTGTCTGTCCGCCTGTCTATGTCTGTTTGTCCGTCTGTCTATGTCTGTTTGTCCGTATGTCTCTGTCTGTTTGTCCGTCTGTCTATGTCTGTTTGTCCGTCTGT
Organism: Littorina saxatilis; assembly: GCF_037325665.1. Classification (NCBI taxonomy): domain Eukaryota; kingdom Metazoa; phylum Mollusca; class Gastropoda; order Littorinimorpha; family Littorinidae; genus Littorina; species Littorina saxatilis. The sequence continues at coordinate 12,290 of NW_027128733.1, forward strand.
CTCTGTCTGTTTGTCCGTCTGTCTCTGTCTGTTTGTCCGTCTGTCTATGTCTGTTTGTCCGTCTGTCTCTGTCTGTTTGTCCGTCTGTCTCTGTCTGTTTGTCCGTATGTCTATGTCTGTTTGTCCGTCTGTCTCTGTTTGTCCGTCTGTCTCTGTCTGTTTGTCCGTATGTCTCTGTCTGTCTGGTCCGTCTGTCTTTGTTTGTCCGTCT
>NW_027128733.1:15000-27755 GCF_037325665.1 Littorina saxatilis
GGATCAGCTTATAATTGTCAATAAAATCTTTCGTAAATCGCTTTCGACGTTTGTAAGTCGTCTCCTTTCCACCGTTGCATTGCTCTGATAAGAACAGTCTTTTCTCATAAAGACCTTAGCTCCAAACCGAACACTACCCCATTTAGGAAGCCCCGTTTGTCCAGATTCAAATCCTTCATTCAATCAGTCAATCCTTGTTGGGAAGTCAAGTGGAATTATAATTTTTGTGCGGTTAACAGACATGTTTTCTTTTCAATTATCCTCTGGATATGTTTTTCAACCAAAAGTAACACCACTACCGACATTAGTTCGGTATCAAGATAAATGGGATATTGCTGCGACCTAGATAAGGGAAGCGCAGATTGAATCGTCAATCCACGTGTCTTTGTCGACAAATCCCTAGCTAAAACCGGAAGGAAATCTACATGACGTACATGGGAATTTGGGAGTAGTTTCTTGTCTTGTTGTAAAAAGATATTTGTTAAGATCAGGTGTGTAAGAACCGTACTTTGAATCTGCTTAGTTTTGTTGGAGTCTTATTGTGTCGAATTCCTGTCTGTTTGTCAGTCGCTGTCTCTCTTACTGTTGCTCACACGCACAGACACACACACGTACGCACATACACACGCACACTTACACACGCATGCATGCACGCACGCACGCACGCACGCACGCACACACACACACACACACACACACACACACACACACACACACACACACACGAACACACACGAACACACACACACACACACACACACACATGCACATGCTAGAGAGAGACGGAGTGTGTTCAGTTCAAGGAGGCTGGCTTCCTTGTGAAATGGTTATCTGGAACTCTCTCCTACCAATAAGTTTTTAACATCCATATTCCTGCTTCAAAATTCTCGCACCTTACCTACTTCAACAACCCAAGAGAGTTGCTTGTCAAAAATTAAGAATGGTATTTTATTGGAACGGTACCATTTTTGTCAGTTTTTTTTATTCTGAACGTTGGCAGTCTATTTGTGCTTGGATTTCTGCTTGTCAAAAAGCTTTCTTGCAAAATGACGTCATGGTCGTGACATTCCTGCTTCAAAAGCCATGCACGACTTGTTTCAACGACCCAAACCAGAAAGCAACAAATTAGTCTTTGCACCATTATCCACAGAGCCACCGAGGAAGCCAGGTGATCAATCACGGTACATATTCCACGTGCTGTCACCATTCACACGCACTAACACCTGTCTGTGAACGCGGGTGGTTGTCTTCCGACAGCTGACAGGCTTTTTAACACTTCAAATGTCTTTTTGATTGCAGGCACACAACGGTACCCTCTCGACCGCGCGTTAGAGAGAGTGTTGGACTAAGAGGGGGTACTGCAAGTTTGTCTCTAGTTTTGTGAGGGAATGAAGAAAGATTTTTTTCCCCGGTCTTAAGTGCGGGTTGAACCGACAGTAAATTATGGCTTGTACTTGTGCTAAAGAGACACGAGAGGAGAATGTTGAAGAGATAGATAATCGAAGTTAAATGTAAGAGAAACGTGTTTATATAGCTTGAACCATTTCTAGATTATTTGTTTAAAGCGAAAAGAAAAGATCCCTTTGCGCTTTGTTCATTGAGTGTACTTCTGAAGTTTGTGTTTGTTTGTTTGTTTGTTTGTTTTACATATAGCGGGTAGTGAGGCTTTCTGTTGCGCAGAGAGTAGGATAGAGTTTTGCTGACTTTTATTCCACTGGCATTTCCCTTTTTGTTTTAAATCTGTTTATTCTCCCGTTGTGTTCCATTCTTTCATCAATTCTTGTCTGTCTTAACTGTGCAAGAAAACAGTTTATATTTGCCATGGGACAGGAACTTTTGAATGAAACCCCCAATCGTTCATAAAGATCTTTGTTTCAGTCCCTTTCCTCCAAAGTGGGATTTAAGGATAAGAATAAGATATGAGTCATGTGAGGTTACCCTCATAGAAATCCGGGCTGCTTTCTCTATGGGGAAAGCGAGCTGCCATTCAATACCGGCGCTTCCCATTTTTGTCTCTTTTTCCTGCATACGTATATTCATGTTTCCAAGCCCTGAGACTTTCGCTGTGAACTGGCGTTCTTTATCGTGCCTCCGAACATTTAAAATCAAGTGCAACTTGACAGATCATAGCATACATAACACGACGAGACTCAAGTCTACACGCGCATGTCCTCAACACGCTAGAACCCGGATGTGTAGGATATGGGTGTGTGGGTACGTACGGGGAAGAAGGAATGTTCCCAGCTGTTTGTGCAGAAAGTCTAAAACCGGCTTTGTTAGTGAGACACCTTACCGTTACTATACCTTACCTTACCTTACCGTTACTATACCTTACCGTTACTATACCTTGCCGTTACTATACCTTGCCTTAGCGTTACTATACCAAACCTTACCTTATCGTTACTATACCTTACCGTTACTATACCTTACCGTTACTATACCTTACCTTACCTTACCTTATCGTTACTATACCTTACCGTTACTATACCTTACCGTTACTATACCTTACCTTACCTTACCTTACCTTACCTTACCTTACCGTTACTATACCTTACCTTACCTTTACTATACCTTACCTTACCTTACCGTTACTATACCTTACCTTACCTTACCGTTACTATACCTTACCTTTACTATACCTTACCTTACCTTACCGTTACTATACCTTACCTTACCTTACCGTTACTATACCTTACCTTACCGTTACCTTTCCTTACCTTATCGTTACTATACCTTACCGTTACTATACCTTACCGTTACTATACCTTACCTTACCTTACCGTTACTATACCTTACCTTACCGTTACTATACCTTACTGTTACTATACCTTACCTTACCGTTACTATACCTTACCTTACCGTACAGTTATTATAACTTACCTTACCGTTACCTTACCGTTACTATACCTTACCTTACCTTACCGTTACTATACCTTACCGTTACCTTACTGTTACAGTACCGTTACATTACCGTTACTACACCTCACCTTTACTATACCTCACCTCACCTCACCTCACCTCACCTCACCCCACCTCACCTCACCTCACCTCACCTTACCTTATAATAAAGGTGTGTAGGTTTGGACCAGAAAAAATAACTTCCTTTGCTATTTGCGCAAAAACCGACTTTGTAAGTAAGACACATTGCCGTTACCTTACCTTACGATTAAGGTGTGTAGGATTAGACAAGAAATAACTTATTTTCTTTGCTGTTTGCTCAGAAACCGACTTGGCAGCTCCAAACTTGCTCGAGTTGGTGAATACGACTGTCCTGCCAGACTGTCTTCAAGTGTCATGTTTGCCGGATTTGAAGATGGCAGAGTGACGTGTGACCTAGGTCGCTGTTTATGTTACGGGACAATGCTTGACTCGATGGAAAGGAATGGCAGTAGGGGAGAGATTGTCGTCTCGGTCAGCTTTTGTGACGAGATTTGCGACGAGAAGGTTCGATTAGTGTCTGATCTAGGTTGACCAAGACTTATATGGAGAATAAGTCATATGGGAGCTGAGAGGGAGAGAGGGAGAGAGAGAGAGGGAGAGAGAGAGAGAGAGAGAGAGAGAGAGAGAGAGAGAGAGAGAGAGAGAGAGAGAGAGAGAGAGAGAGAGAGAGAGAGAGTGTGTGTGTGTGTTCTTGGTTGGTTAGTTGGTTATTGTTTTTAACGCCTCTTCAACCAATATATGGCAGGCTCTCTGAGACAAATGCAAGTGTGTTTCCTTTCTCAGTTTATATGGCAGTTTATATGCCTAAAACTATGTACATTTAGGTCTGTCACTGTACAAAAAAAAAGAGAAAAAAAGAGGTTATAAAATGCTCATTGAGAGAGAAAGAGAAACACACACACACACACACATAGACACCGACACAGACACACAGACACACACACACAGACACACACACACACACACACACACACACACACACACACACACACACACACACACATACACACACAGAATCAGAGAGAGAGAGACGGGGGTTTCGTCTACGATTTATTGAAGATTATCATTGATTTCTGTAAGAATTGACTTTGTAAGAGGGAGTTGTCAAGGACTTTTGGAGGTCGCGAACTGGGTTCATCAGGTCATCGCCAACCGCTCGGGGCGATCCCATGCAGTGTCAATCAGTGGGTTAAGAATAAAGTACGTTACCGGGATAAGAAAAAAATACGTTTAAGTGTAAACTACGGATGTTTCGCAACCAGGTGTGCATAAGCAACATTTGGCAGGTGATACAGTCAATGAGCAGGTACATTATTTTAGGCTACCAAGTGATTAACACTAATACGCTAACGATTAGCGTGGCATGTGATTGACAGGTTCGTTTGATAGTCTCGGCGGGGTTAGCGACAGAGCGGTTCCGGCAGAGTCGGATTAGTTATCGTGTCCATGTTGATTCCATGGTGAAGAAAGTCACGCTTCGAAATAGATGACTGTTGCCTATGGCATGATGGCCATTTATTGTCGTGACTGTTCGACTTTGGCACCCACTAATCTATACATGTGGGTGGGGGCAGAAATAGGAGACTGACATCCGTATAAGCTTAACAGCACCTACTGGTCTATACTTCGGGTTGTGGGCTAAATTAGGATACTGACGTCTGTGTTAGCTTAACAGGAAGAACTGATTGTATGCGGCATTGTTATATGTAATTCTTTGAATAAAATTGTTTAAACCAACAGCAAGACTTGCGTGGGCTGAGCCGGGACTTTGAAATGAAGACCTTCTGCGATGATGTTAAACAGTTGACTGATTTCATGTTCTGTTTATTAAATGAATAAGAATTGTTGATTTAAACCTACGTTCGACGCAGTTGGTATTCACTGGGCTGGCATTTTACACGAGGTAAATAGTGGACGAGGTAGGGGGGGGCTCTGGGAATATAGACATCGCAACGTAGGTGGTACGCACATATGTTACTTTTCTTTCTTGTGACGAGCACAGATGATGGACGGAGTGGAAGGAATTATTTAAAAGCCACATTGTGTGTTTGTTTCGTTCATTCGTTTTTGTCTAGATCAACCAGGTGCTATTTGATTTTCTCAAGTTTTTTTTTTAATCTTTAAGACAAGGCCGAAACAATACTTCAATCACGTGTGTATTTCACAAGATCTTCCGTCATTTTAACGCATATTTCCGTAGCTCTCTTGAGAGTTGGAACTGGATTAAATGTGTCACCCTTCACTTTCACTGGAGGGCCAATTTCGGAACGGTGTCGCGATATCCCGCTGTCCCTAATTGGCTTGGTCCTTGATCGGCACGTCTCTCAAATGGAGCAATTTGTTGACTTTCTTGAACTGTGTGGGTGTGGCGACAATTGTGTGGTTTGGTTTGGGGGGGGGAGGGATTGGTGTGTGTGTGTGTGTGTGTGCGCCTATGAGTGTATTTCAGAGGGGGGGGTGTCTGCATAAGAGAGAGAGAGTGTGTACGTACGTACGTACGCACGTGTTTGTGTGTGTGTGTGTGTGTGTGTGTGTGTGTGTGTGTGTTAGACAGACAGACAGATAGACAGAGATTCAACACAAGAGGGGTAAATTTAGATAAAAAAAACCACAATCGATCAAGTTCAAAGTGCAAATCTTTAAAAGTGCGTGCATGTGTGTGCGTTGTGGACAGAGAAACATTAAACTGCGTGTGTCTGTGTGTATGTCTGTCTGTCTTTCTGCATGTATTTGTGTATAAGGAGGTACCCTGAAGGTGTAATAATAGCATTTTCAGTGGAAGCCGATAACAGCTAAACAACAGTCTTAGTATGGAAGTTTGGGGCTGGAACGCGTGAAACTATTGTGCTGAAGTAGCCGAGTTGTGAACATGTGCGTTCCAGACATCAGAACTGCACTAAACCCATCGCTCTTATCCCGGGTTTATCTCAGGACACAGCCATGTGTCATGTCATTCTTGGATGATCGGAATTTCTGGATTTGTCACATTATCTTCTGGTTTAGCCAAACACTGAGACAGGTACACAGAAAGTTGGACTTTGACACTGAACGCATGCACCCACTGCCAGAAATAACAGACACACATAAAGACACGGACAGTCACACGTACGTGTATACGCTTGCACACCCGCGCGCGCGCGTACACACACACATACATACACACAAACACACACAAATACACACACAACCACGCACTCACGCACGCACGCACGGACGCACGTACGCACACATGCATACACACACAAACGCACGCACGCGTGCGCACACATGCACACACACACACACACACACACACACACACACACACACACACACACACACACACACACACAATGTAAAGAAGGTGCAAATTCATTTTATTTAACAGTGTGCATAGCAAAGCCGTGAAAAACCTGCTTGAATATCATCATTTAAAAACAATATATTAACAATGGAGAATTTGGGAGTGGGAATAAGTTTAGGGGTCTTGACATGATTGTACTCGAAAACAAGAAGTCAATTTTAAAGTATTAAAACCACCACACAAAAAACAGAAAAGAAGAGTTGTTCAAATTTGAATTCATTTTACCGATCCGAATTAAGTCATACATTCACCATCTGTAAAGAAATGTCGCAATCGTCTTGACAAAAATAAGTAACAACAATGAGAAAATGTACTAAAAATGGAAAATAGATAAAACGCAACTATGTACATTGTGCAAAAGCTGGTAATCTCAAGTGAATATTTACATGTATGCATATAAAGGACACATTTTAATGAATGCTCGAATACGGCTTCAGTTTGTTTGTTTGTTTGTTTGTTTGTTCGTTCATGGGCTGAAACTCCCACGGCTTTTACGTGTATGACCGTTTTTACCCCGCCATTTAGGCAGTCATACGCCGCTTTCGGAGGAAGCATGCTGGGTATTTTCGTGTTTCTATAACCCACCGAACTCTGACATGGATTACAGGATTTTTTTCGTGCGCACTTTGTCTTGTGCTTGCGTGTACACACGGGGGTGTTCGGACACCGAGGAGAGTCTGCACACAAAGTTGACTGAGAAATAAATCTCTCGCCGAACGTGGGGACGAAGTCACGCTGACAGCGGCCAACTGGATACAAATCCAGCGCGCTACCGACTGAGCTACATCCCCGCCCTGGCTTCAGTAACTCCGTGGTAATATTTTTTTTTTAACAAAATGTACATTTTAACGTCATTGATTTACCGATGTGAATCGAGAAAACATGTCGGCGAATAAGGTCAATTTGCAATTTGGTAATAAAACATGTACTTATTCAGCGTAGAAAAAAAGCTTAAGTTCATTTATGTACAAAACGGAAAGACTTCAAATGTCTGTAGATATATCGACATCTATACACAATGAACAGCTATAAATAAGATTCAGAAGCATGTGATTGTCTTAATTTAGGCTGTTGTATTATCACAAATTGTATCAACACGAATATCGAAATATTTAGAGTTCATCTGTCAAATTATACAAGAGTTTTAAAAGAGTGAAATAATCGATTTAAGCAAACGATGTTTGTTTTTAAATCGATCAATCCACAATTAATGTGAAAGGCAAAGAAATGAATAAACGAAATGAAAAATGCGGGCAAAGTGTTGAAGCTGTGAATAATAAAAGACAAAATCGCTAATTATTTCTTCTGTCAGGACATACGAACTGCAAAAGGTTTAAAAGAATAATCACCGGCGTAATTTATGGTACGTTTTTATGATAACCTTCACCAAAGTAAACGAACATGACATTTTATTATTGTGGAGTATCTTGCAGGATTAAATCAGGAAAAAGATAGATAATTAACAAATCTTTCTTCTCCGAATTCTTTGGTAAACACTCATTATTTGTCTTTTTATTTTATTTTTCTATAATAACAGATTTGTGAATGATAGAATATGTTCGTGGGCATCATCATCATCAGTCTGAAGTAGGTCACTTTCATCAACTGATCGTCAGCTATGTTGATTAGTCATTGCAATGGAAAAGATGAATTTTAACTTCGAATTCGGCGATTAACAATAATAGAAACAAAAGACTGCAGGTTTTCTTTATTTGGTGTTTAACGTCGTTTTCAACCATGAAGGTTATATCGCGACGGGGAAAGGGAGGAGATGGGATAGAGCCACTTGTCAATTGTTTCTTGTTCACAAAAGCACTAAGTAAAAATTTGCTCCAGGGGCCTGCAACGTAGTACAATATATGACCTTACTGGGAGAATGCAAGTTTCCAGTACAAAGGACTTAACATTTCTTACATACTGCTTGACTAAAATCTTTACAAAAATGGACTATATTCTATACAAGAAACACTTTACAAGGGTAAAAAGAGAAACAGAATCCGTTAGTCGCCTCTTACTGGGGAGCATCGGGTAAATTCTTCCCCCTAACCCGCGGGGGGTCTGCATGTGATAAGAACAAGAACAAGCTAACAGTGAAAATGTACTCGCCGGAAACATGGACAATAACAAACAATGTCCAAGCTTATTGTCCATGGTTCTGGTGAATACATTTTCATTGTTATCTTGTTGTGGTTGGTGTTGTTGTTGATTAACAATAACAAATGGCACATGAAAGAAGAGTAGTATAAAACGGTGCAACAATTTGTATGTACATATCCCGTGACCGTTTTTATACAAGCGTACAAGGTATACTTCAGACGTCAAAAGCTGACATCCACAACATGAATCACAGACTCTGGGTTTGTATAATTGTTATCACAGAAATGAGTGCGTGGTTTTGCGAACACAGCAAAAGCGAGTGCGATGAAAGACATAGAGAATGCGATAGTTCATTTTGCGATTGTCTTGACAACAACACGACGTTGGTTGTTTTGATTTTAACGGAAGCAGCCCTCACTGTGTATACAAGGAACAGTGATGACGATGCAGGCGTATTCCATTTCTCCGATTTTCAATGTTAATCACAACAGCATCTTGATATTTGTTTTAAAGAAAACAACCCATAGCGTTCATGAACAAACATGTGATATGACCTGGGCACATTTCCTTTGCCCTATGTCTCAGTGTCGGTGTTATTCAGCGATGTTTCCTAGGCAAAGGCCAGCTAATGCGCAATAACAAATAAATTAGAAAAACATTTTTTTTAAAACGCACACAACAGCAAACAGGCATCACACAAGTGACAACTGCATTCTACTCAAGCCACAGAAGCAAATTTCGCACAGGTAAAAAAAGAAAAGTCAAAATTAAATAACGTGGCGTTATGAAGTCAGTTAACCACAATGTCAATGAGTGATCAAGTGTTTCAGAAGCACTGAATTTGGCTATTAGGACACAGAATAGTGTTTTGAAGTCAGTTGACCACAATGTCAACGAGTGATCAAAATATATCAGAAGCACTGAATTTTGGTCATTGGGACGCAGAATAGCGTTTTCAAGTCAGTTGACCAAAATGTCAATGAGTGTTCAAATTATTTCAGAAGCACTGAATGTTGGCCATTAGGACACAGCATTGTCAAGCCCAAGCGTTGAAAATCATAATGCTAGTGCAAGCAGTCAACCTTGTATTCAGATCAGCGAATTCAGAAGTTGAAATCAACATGTTGTGGAATGTTAAACTTCAAGGTGAAGACCGAAAATTGAAAAGCCGCAAAGGTCAAAGCGTCGAAGAGTCGTGTAGATCAACAGAAAAGTCCACCACGTGAAGTTAAAATTAATGTCATTTCTTCACAAAGTCCACGAACATCCCAAGACATCTGGGGACGTCTTGAAGTAAAGTTAGTTCGTCTTCTGAGGACTTCAACTGCCACGATCACGCGCATTTCCTACGAGTGGACTTTTTCGTGTAAGACCGTTTTCTGTTCACCACCGTTAAGGCACCTATACTGAGTCTTCAGGGGTGACAGATAAAGTGTTCTTCAACTATCACGTACACGCGCATTTCCCACGAGTGAACTTTTCCCGTGTAAGTGCTTTTTTATATAACACCACCGTTAAGGTGTATTCACGCATTTCCCTCGAGTGGACTTTTTCGTGAAAGACCGTTTTCTATTCACCACCTGCAAGGCACCCATATTGAGTCTTGGGGGGTGGTAAATAAAGTCACCAAATCTCACGCAGTTAGGGCACGGCGGGGTAGACTTTGGCAGAAGCGCCCAGCCACGCAGGCCTGGGGAACGGACCGCGAGATCTGGTTTCTTCGTTCGAGAACTCCCTCGGGTCATCTGTATCGTGCTGCTCTCTACTCCTATTGTTGCTTCTTTCTTCTTCTGCGTCTCGGCTAACCCGGCGCCTCGCCTGCCTGTCGCCGCGGTCTCGGTTGTCTTGGTATCGGGAACTTCTATTGTTCGGCGGGTTCCTGGCTGCGTTGGTTGGGTTGAGGCCGGCGGCTTGAAGGATGGCGGATTTTGCCATCTGGATGACGCAGATTGCCAAGACTATCGCTGCGATGCCTGCTGCTAACCCCATAGCGGTACCGATGATCAGGCCCATCTTGGTCGTTGTGTCGTCGTTGCTGTTGCCGTTGTTGTTGTTGTTGTTGGCGGCGGGGTATTGTGGCGCCTGAGTGATCTGTGGAGGCTGGGGGGTGAGGTGTTGGGGTGGAGGGGTGGCGGGGGCTGCTGTGATTTGGGGGTTTGGTGGGGGTGTCTGAGGTTTTGCTTTTGGTGTGGTTGTAGTTGCCTTTGTCTTGGGGGGTAAGGTGACGATCTGCGAGAGGGTGGTGGTTGCAGGTGTTTTGGTTGTGGCTGTTGGCGCTGGTGTACTTGTCGCGGCTGTTGTTGAGGAGGGGGATTTGTGTGCTGTTGGGTTTGGGGTCAATGTTGTGGCCAGAATCGTTGTTGGTTTCGACGCTGTTGGTGATGATGACTGTGTTGTGGTTGCTGACGCTGCTTTTGATGGACTTGCTGTCGTCTGCTGAGAGGTTGTGACCGTCGGGGAAGATGTAGCCGAAGTAATCGTAGTTGGTGTGTTCGTCGTTGGGGAAGCTGTCGTCGTAGGTGCCTGTGTTGTAGTGGGCGATGGCGTTGTGGTTGTCGTTGGTGTAGTCGTGGTTGTCGTTGGTGTAGTCGTGGTTGTAGTCGTCGGAGTGGTGGTCGTTGTGGTCGTGGAAGTGGTGGTAGTGCACAGAGCCTCAATCTCCGTGACAGAGTCCGACATGGCTTTGGCCGTGTTGCCACACTCGGGGTCCGTGCTGCCGGAGCTCGCTAGCAGGAAGCGCGCCAACCACAGCGAGTCACAGTCACACTCCCACCCGCTCAACCCGCCCAGCATCACCTTGGTACCCGCAGAGAACACCGCGCTCATGTCAGTCGGCAGCGAGGTCAGCTGCGTGCCAACCAAGTTCAACATCGTGGTGATGGAGCTGCCTGTCAACGCTCCACTCTCCACAACCTTGATGGGGTTCTTGTCCAGGCTCAGCGTCCTGACCTGTATCATTATATCATTATTGTATTACTTTTCCGGTTATGTATTTATTTACTTATTCATTCAGTTATTTATTTATTTAGTTATTTTGGCATTATACACAAAAGTCTAAAAATATTCTACATGAATAAAAAGCAAATACGCATACAAAAACGCTCCAATCCAACCATGTTCCGCGTAAACTAAGGCAACAACCCCCAACACAATCTTTACTTCCATCCCCATTTTGAAATACCGCAACAACAGACTTCCAGAACTATAACACAATCATATTTGTTCTTTGTTTGCATGTCTGTCCAGTGTTTTGTCCCCCCCCTCCCCCCCACCCCACCCCCCCCCCCCCCCCCCCATATAGCATATTAACTCTACCTGTCCCAAGATAGGCCAATTGGTCCTAAGAGGACGTTAAAACTAATTTGTCAGTCAGTCCTGACCTGAATCCCGGTGGCGTCTCCTGTCCCGATCTTGCCGATGCTGTTGCCGGAGAGGACAACCACCGCGATCAGCTTCTGGATCTTGCGGAAGGCTTCTCCAGGGAAGTCGGTGAGGCGGTTGTCTGAGATCATGAAGGCCATGAGGCTGGAGTTGGTGAAGGCATCGGCGCTGATTGAGGCGAGGTGGTTGTGGTCGATGATCAGGGACGTCATGGGGACTCCGCTGAGGAACCTGTCAGGCAGGACCGTGATGTAGTTGTACGACAACTTCAACGACCGGAGTTTGATCAAGGGATGGAAACATCTGGGGCTCAGCATGCCTGAAATAAGAGATCGATGTGAATAAATTGATGTGAATAAAACGAAAAGAAAGCAAAAAGAGAAATGCAAAATAGTGAAGCTGATATGAAGAAAATGTGTAAAGGATGGCAATGTAGGGCCAGAAGATAGCTTAGTCGGTAGTGGCGCTGGCTCCAACACCAGTTGTCGCTATCGGCGTGGGTTCAGTGAGGGACACGTCACGTACCTATAGTGCTATTGTAAACAAACTGATGAATAAATACAAAGAAGCATCAGCGTACCTATAGTGTTATTGTAAACAGACTGATGAATAAATACAAAGAAGCATCAGCGTACCTATAGTGTTATTGTAAACAGACTGATGAATAAATACAAAGAAGCATCAGCGTACCTATAGTGTTATTGTAAACAAACTGATGAATAAATACAAAGAAGCATCAGCGTACCTATAGTGCTATTGTAAACAGACTGATGAATAAATACAAAGAAGCATCAGCGTACCTATAGTGTTATTGTAAACAAACTGATGAAAAAAACAAAGAAGCATCAGCGTACCTATAGTGCTATTGTAAACAAACTGATGAATACATACAAAGAAGCATCAGCGTACCTATAGTGCTATTGTAAACAAACTGATGAATAAATACAAAGAAGCATCAGCGTACCTATCGTGTTATTGGTGAGGTCCAGCACGG
>NW_027128734.1:0-12605 GCF_037325665.1 Littorina saxatilis
GCCGCACGCAGCGCATAACAATAGCGCTCTTTCTTCTCTCAGTCCTCACAACGAACGATTAAACGAGCGAGATCTCCTCTTTGACTTTAGTTTCAACGTCGCCTGGCTTTTCAAATGGATCTGAAAGCATTTCCTTGTAGCTGGATTATCATCATTGTAGCCCTGCTTGGGCAAACAAGGGAGTAACGGACAGATTTGTGACCAGAGGTTGAAGGCAGGCACACGGCAGACTCTTAGGCTGGGAATTAATAACCGCAAATTGATTTTTGTGTTTTTATTTAAAAGCTTGATTTGGAGTGCGTGTTTGTGTGTGTGTGTGAGTTAGTGTGTGTATGTGTGTGAGTTAGTGTGTGTGTGTGTGTGTGTGTGTGTGTGTGTGTGTGTGTATGTGTGTGTGTTTGTGTGTGTGTGTGCGCGTGTACTTGTGTATTTATAATAATAATAATAATGGACATTTATTAATCGCCGTTTCTCACAAAAGCTCACGGCGATTTACATATTAATTTCTGCCATAAGCTTAAGTTTTTTCTTATGTGTATGTGTGTGTGTGTGTGTGTGTGTGTGTGTGTGTGTGTGTGTGTGTGTGTGTGTGTGTGTGTGTGTGTGTGTGTGTGTGTGTGTGTTCTTTCTTAACACGGGCGGAGTTTGATTTAATTTGAATTGCACCGAGCAAGGGGTGAGATGGGTTGGGACGGGGATAGGGAGATATTTTGTCCTCCTTGTTTTTGTGATGTAAAGTGGTTTTCAGGCTGTTTCTGTGTGGGTTTAAATGTTGGGCCTGATAGGATTTAGCCGTATTTCATTAGGAATATTTCTGGTCCATGTTCTGGCTAAGGAAGGGCAAAGAGATCGGGACAATTTTGGAAAATGATAGAGACAGACATATATACATACAGACAGAGGGACAGACAGACAGGCAGACAGAGAGATGGGAAACCAAAGAACAAACAGAAAAACCTAGCTTCTGGGAAACAACATTCAGAGCAACAGGACGTCGAGACGAACTTATGGACATTGAGGCCAACGAGGGTCAAATATATTTTTTGTTTGTTTGTTTGTTTGCTTAACGCCCAGCCGACCACGAAGGGCCATATACTGGACCGATCTTTATGAAATTTGACATGAGAGTTCCTGGGAATGATATCCCTGGATGTTTTCTTTGTCTTTTTGATAAATGTCTTTGATGACGTCATATCCGGCTTTTTGTAAAAGTTGAGGCGGCACTGTCACACCCTCATTTTTCAATCAAATTGATTGAAATTTGGGCAAAGCAATTTTCGACGAAGGCCGAACTTTGGAATTGCATTTCAGGTTGATGGCTTAAAAAAAATAATTAATGAATTTGGTCATTAAAAATCGGAAACTTGTCATAAACATTTTTTTTAAACGATCCAAAACCAATTTCATCTTATTCTTCGTCATTTTCTGATTCCAAAACCATATACATAATTATGTTATATTTGGATTACAAACAAGCTCTGAAAATTAAAAATATGAAAATTATGATTAAAATTAATTGTCCGAAATCGATTTAGAAACAGTTTCATCTCATTGGTCCCTGATTCCAAAAACATATATATATGATATGTTTGGATTAAAAACAAACTCAGTACGCTTAAAAGAATAGAGATACAGAAAAGCGTGTTATCCTACTCAGCGCGACCATTACCGCACTATTTTGGCTTGTCGATTTCACTGCCTTTGCCACGAGCGGTGGACTGACGAAACTACGAGCATGCGGTCTTGGTGAAAAAATGCAGTGCGTTCAGTTTCATTCTGTGAGTTCGACAGCTTGACTAAATGTTGTTATTTCGCCGTACACGACTTGCTTTTTTTGTTGTTGGTCATACATTGTTTTTACAGATTGACACATGTGCTTGATGAAAAAATAAATACAGCTTGACAAAAAGTGTAACAACATTAATTTATCGAATAATTACCACTCTGCATGGATTACAGCCAGACTGTTCAATCTTGGTAGATGTGCAAGTGGACCGACGAGTTTATCCCATATAAAAGCCTAGAAAGATCTGTGATTGTGCTCATGATTGCTTGCACGATAATAACACATGTGGTACCTTTTAGAGGAATCAAATGGGAGCGGTTTTAAAAACGATTTAATCTCATTCCCCTTTCTTCCTCCACCCCCACAGTCCCCCCCCCCCACCCCCCTACCCCCCTCCTTTCCCGCCCACAACCACCGCTAGAATATCGACTAAAGTTTAATAATTACTCATTCAGAAACACTTAACACACATCAGCATTAGAATAATTAAAAGGAAATGGTCTTGTTTTGGTGGAAATATTCACAACACGTATCCCCCACCCCCCCACCCCCCCCCCCCCCCCCCCCACCCCCCTTCATCGTGCCCACAGTAAAATCGGCCACAGTTTAATTTCTACACATTAAGAATCACATAACACACGATCATACGTTCTATTCCCAGACCTAAGTATTAAGTAGCCCCCACAGTACCATTTCAACCACTCACAGACCTAAGCATTGAGTAGCCCTCACAGTACCATTTCAACCACTTCCAGACCTAAGCATTAGGCAGCCCTCACAGTACCATTTCAACCACTTCCAGACCTAAGCATTAGGTAGCCCTAACAGTACCCTTTCAACCACTCTTAGACCTAAGCATTAAGCAGCCCTCACAGTACCATTTCAACCACTCTTAGACCTAAGCATTAGGTAGCCCTCACAGTACCATTTCAACCACTCTTAGACCTAAGCATTAAGTAGCCCTCACAGTACCATTTCAACCACTCTTAGACCTAAGCATTACGTAGCCCTCACAGTACCATTTCAACCACTCCCGGACCTAAGCATTAAATAGCCCTCACAGTACCATTTCAACCACTCCCAGACCTAAGCATTAAGCAGCCCTCACAGTACCATTTCAATCACTTTCAGACCTAAACATTACGTAGCCCTCACAGTACCATTTCAACCAATGCCAATGACTGTTTGGCGATTTATACCATTCCAAGATGGCGCCCAATGATCACTGTCTGCACAGTTAATCATTTCGTGCTGAGTGAACGTAAAGCAAACTCCGCAATGCCTGAGTCAAGTCTACGGAATCCGGACTTACTGACAATATAATTCCAGGATTGAAAGTGGAGGGGGGGGGGGGGGTAAGAGGGCCAATCCGTCCAATCTGGTTAAAAAGCGAGAGCTTCAAACCGCCCCTCACACGCAAGCGCTTTGCATGCCGGGAAATATTATAGTGTATACTTACATGTATTTGTTTTTGTTTCCTGTGGGAATCCCCTTTCTGTCTTTTTTCCCTTTATTTTTTGTGTGTGTCTTTTTTTATTTCCTGATTAGAAGTGGTTTTGGGTCTGTGTTTTTTTATGTGGTGATTGAGGGCAATTTTGAGTGGAAAGCCGTTGAGATTATAATTAATGGATGACTGCAGTGCGTTTGGCTTTTGCGTGTGTTTACTGTCAGCCCTTTGTGATTGATTTCATAGTCATTTTCAGAATGGTAATTTTCTGTTGTGTACTGAGTTGTCTTTGCTTTATTCATGTAAAACTGTGTGTATAGCGAAGGGAGGGTTGGGGTTGGGGGTGTTGGGGTTGGGGGGGGGGGGGGAGTTTAGTTGGTGATTGCTTGTGCCTGCCTTGTTTTAATCCCATAGTCTGGTTTGAGTTGTTTATGAATTAAAAAAACCACAATGCTAGCGACTAAATCTTCCACACTAATCTTGCATCAAATTTACAACAACATCGTTTCTTCGTGTTTGTTTTGATCTGTTTTCCCTCACAATGTAGACATACCTGATCCTATTTTGTAAAGCAGCAGATAGTACTGTTGAAACACTTCTTCATATTATTAAAAACAATATGAAAAGACAGAAAATCTTCACCGTTTCCCATAACTATATTTACAAAGAATCAGTGTATCATGTTAATGACACCAGATGTTTTGCCCTCTTTGATATAGAGGAACGGAGTAGACCGGAACTAGACTGTTCAAACATAGACAAGACATATACACAGACAGACAGACACATTCACACATCCACACACACACACACACACACACACACACACACACACACACACACACACACACACACACACACACACACACACACACATCACACACACATACACACACACGCACACATACACACAGACACACATACACACACACACACACACACGCACACACACACACACATACACACACACACACACACACACACTCACAAACACACATACACACACATACACGTACACACACACACACATACACACACACACACTCACAAACACACACACACACACACACACACACACACACACACACACACACACACACACAGCGGCAATACCACCACCCCAAACCCCACACCCTACACACACAAACACACACAAGAAGTGTACAATAAACACTTGAATAACAACGTCGCAAAAACGCGAATATTTATAAAAATTCCCAATTTGCAACAAGGAGAGTGTAATGTGTGAGCTGCTTCGATAAAACTGCCCACATAATCCACCGTGACTTTTTATTTCCTGCCATAATATTCTAGCGGATAAAAGGAAATGCTCAGATGATCAAACTTCTGATGTTCTCGAAACAGAAACACGCAGTTATGGCGAGAGAGAGAGAGAGAGGGGGAGAAGTGGAGGACAAAGAGAAGGAGGAGAAGAAAGAGGGAGGGAGGGAGAGAGAGAGATAGAGAGAGATAGATGGAGAGAGAGAGATAGATAGATAGATAGATAGAGAGAGAGACAGACAGACATATAGAGAGAGACAGAGACACAGAGAGAGAAGTGGGAGACAAAGATAGATGGGGTGGGGAGGGGGTTGAAGAAAGAACGAGAGAGAGAGAGAGAGGGAGGGAGAGATGAAGATAGAGAGAGACATAGAGAGAGAGAGCGAGAGAGAGATAGAGAGAGAGAGAGAGAGAGAGAGAGAGAGAGAGAGAGAGAGAGAGAGAGAGGGGAGTGACTTAGTGTGGGATAGGGATGGGGTGAAGATTGGGGATGGAGGTGGTGAGGGAGAGGGGGGGGGAGGGTTATTTCCCAAACTGAAGCGTTGAATTACCAGCCTCTTGAGTCATATGATGTACAACAAAAAAAGATTTAAACATGCGAAAACATGAGAAACATCTCCAAGAAATGAAAAATACGAAGAATCACGCCATCACACCATCACTTTCGTACTTCCCCCTTCTGCCCCCCTCCCCTCTCCCACCAAAAGATGATTAATAAAATCAGATATTTAAGCACAAACATACAACAACAAAATCGACGACGAAAACGACCATCACCACAACGACAATAATAAATAAACACAATCAGGCAAAATGCATATTAAAAGCCTGAACAAGTCATGCTAATGTGACATTGCTTTACATTTGGACCAACAACAACAAATAAGGAGAATCTGTTGAAATCAAACAATAAAACACAACGTCAATGCAAATTAAATTACCCTCCAAAGTTTTCACGCTACAGCCTGCCTTATCACAACACCGAACACCCCCACAACAAAAGCATGAAACACGAACTAAACCTAACACACACACACACACACACACACACACACACACACACACACACACACACACACACACACACACACACACACACACACACACACACACACAAAGAGATGACGGAGAGAGAGAGAGAGAGAGAGGGAGAGAGAAAGAGAGAGAGAGAGGGAGAGAGACGAGAGAGAGAGAGAGATAGAGAGAGACAGAAAGAGAGACAGAAAGAGAGAGAGCCAGAGACAGAGAGAGCCAGAGCCAGAGCCAGAGACAGAGACAGAGCCAGAGACAGAGAGACAGAGAGACAGAGAAAAAAAAGAGAGAGAGAGAGAGAGAGAAAGAGAGAGAAAGAGAGAGAGAGCCAGAGACAGAGAGACAGAAATAGAGAGAAAGAGACAGAGACAGAGACAGAGCCAGAGACAGAGACAGAGAGAAAAAGACAGAGAGAAAGAGACAGAGACAGAGAGATAGAAAATAAAAGCAAAAGACGGAAATACAAAACCCAAAACACAAACAACTTTCAAAATGAAAAGTCAGAAAGCAGAATTAAACATCAAGTCTCCCTCCCCCCACACTACAACAAAAATAAAAGTTGCCCAGAAGCTACGAACAATGGCCGTGTGGCATTGTCCCACCGCGGGAACAATCCTCTTTTGATCGAGAAAGCCACCGGTCGGTCCCATGATTCGATTTAATTTTGAAATGTGGTCACGCGATACGAAGCCCCACAATGTAATGCTGTTTTGGCCAAATGTCAAGCACGCAAGCCGTCATTAGAAGAGCATTTGATATTGCAAATTCACAAATTAATGAGTCGACGCACGTGAAAGCTGAAAATGTTAATGACATGGCGGCCGCGAAATCTCGCGTTGTCCCGTCGGCGACGAGTTGTGGGCGATTCTCCGGCCTGGAGCTGTGATTAAAAACTTTTTTTCGAGACTTGGTCTCCTTTGTTATTTTTGTTGCTTTTTTTCTGTGTCAAAGACCAGAATTAGCTTTGATTAGCTGTGGTTTGATTGTAGAAAGCTTGCCATTACGAAGAAATTTCCCTTTCCAAAGCTGACACACAACTGAAAGGAGAGGAGAAGGAGAGAGACAGAAAATAAAAAAGCAAAAAAAAAAAAATACATCCCCAAAATATGTTTGAGTGAATTGAGCGAAATCGAGAAGCAGTGTTGAAGTAGCGTGCACGATACCGTGCGGGTTTTCGATTGTGACTTGTTTAAAGCCATTACACTTCATGATTGCCATCGATTTCTTTTTTTCTTTTTTTGTGTATGCCTCGCCTGCGCTGGAAGAAGCTTGTTCTCTTTTGAGACCCCCTCCCGTCGACTTATGTTGCAGGGGTTTAACGATGAATAATGCGTCGCTTTAGTCGACTGGAGGACATCTTTGAGCTGTTTGTTGGGAAATTATGCCAACAGGGAGGCTGCTTGGTTCGATCGGGATACTTGAGTTAAAGAGGTCGTACAAGCTTTTGATATTGATAACTATTGTTCTGCTCTCAAAGTTGTGAAAGAAGAGCAGACGGTTTGTAGAGGGGGGGGGGGGGGTAAGGGAGGGCAGTAGTGAGAGGGGGGGCAGAAAGGGAGAGAGAGGGTGGGGAAAAGAGAGAGAGAGAGAGAGAGAGAGGGAGAGAGAGAGAGAGTGAGATAGAGAGAGACAGAGACAGAGACAGAGACAGAGAGACAGACAGGACAGACAAGACAGACAGACAGACAGAAAGAGAGAGAGAGAAAGAGAGAGATAGAGAGAGGGAGAGAGAGATAGACAGAGAGAGAGACAGAGACAGAGAGACAGACAGAGAGACAGAGACAGAGAGAGAAAGAGAGAGAGACAGAAAGAGGCAGAGAGATAGTATGGGAGGGAGGAGAGACGCTTTGACAGACAAACAGACACACAGACAGACAAACAGACACACAGACAGAGGATGGGAGGGAGGGAGGATGAGGGAATTGGGAAGACAGACAAGTACGAAAAGTAGACTGATAAATTGACTTTAAAGAGGACAAAAAAAATAGGAAAAACAGACAGCCAGACAAACACTCTGACATGAAAGCAACACAAAAAGTGAGAGACAAGAGACTATAGAGACAGAAAGTGGGGAGAAAGAGTACAAAACCAATAGCGGGATTCAAAATTACTCGCACGGAATAATCATTTTAGGGCGTTATTGATACTGCTTAGTCGCGGACAACACATTATTTCACTCTCCCGAGCTGACTCGCTCTCTCTTCCTATTAATGACATCAAATTTACCGAAAATGATTGCATACAATAAAAGAGAAAAATTGTCCACCGTCGGCTCTATTACGGATAACAATCGGCTGTTTCGCTGACTTTCCTCCGCGCAAAACTTTTAAATCTGAGTTTTATTAAAGCCAGGGGGAATAATTTGTTGTATGTACTCGGATGTGCGATGTTGGATCTGGGATGGTGGGTGGTGGGTGGACCATGAGGGGGAAGGGGGGGAGGGAGGGGAAGTTAGTGGGTACGGGAGTGTGTGTGTGTGTGTGTGTGGCTGTGTGTGGCTGTGTGTGAGTGTGTGTGTGTGTGTGGGGGTGTGTGTATGTGTGTGTATGTGTATGTGTATGTTTATGTGTGTGTGTGTTTGTCTGTGTGTTTGTGTGTGTTTGTGTGTGTGTGAGTGTGTGGCTGTGTGTTTGTGTGTGTGTGTGTATGTGTGTGTGTGTGGGTGTGTGTGTGTGTGTGTGTGTGTGTGTGCAGCTGTGTGTTTTGTGTTGTTTGTTTGTGTGTGTGTTTGTTTGTGTGTCTGTTTGTCTGTGTGTTTGTGTGTGTGTGTGTGTGTGTGTGTGTGTGTCTTGGCCTTCCACTGTCCGCCCTTCCGTCCGTGCGTTCTTTAGTCAGCAGTAGAGATCTAAGCACATGACGAGTATGGGTAGTACATATTTCTTCAAGTTTGGTTTGATATGTTTTCTTTGTGTGTCAGACAATATTTGTGTCAAATATTTGTTTCGTTTTTAAGAAAAAAAAACTAAAAAAAAAACTACTCAACTTGTTACACGTCATTCTTCTCCTTCTATCATTAACTTCTTACCATCTAGTTTCCACTACAGAGAGACCCCCCTTTTGAGACCCCCAAATGTATTACTTCTCCCTTTTTAAGACCTTAATTGATTTTTCAGATTGTCTGTTCATCGCATCTGTTAATTTACACCCATTTTAATTAATATCTGACTAGATGACTGACTCGGTCAGAACACATTTTTACCCCCCATAAAAATTCAGCCATCTGAACTGACCCTCTCGTACTCGAAAGCTAGCCAGCACGCGAACCACTATCTCCTTCGACTTTCCTCCACACAAAATGGTCAGTTGTCAGTTTGCATAAAATCAAATCAGCCGACACGAAACTGGACTCCAGCGGGCCTTACCTCCCCTGTTTCAGTACTTGTCAGTTTCACAGAGATCACGTGCGCGCGTTCGCCGACCTTGGCCAAAATATGGTATGGTCATAGAGGCGCCAAAGTCGAGGCCAAAAGCTTTGCAGCCAAACCAATAATTTATTAAATGTTTCCTGCGGGCATGGCCCGTTCATCTGGTGGTGGCAAACTTCGTTTTATGACTAACTGAGTCTGGGAGAGAATATTAAATTTTCTACTGCCGGGGCTAAAATCTAGATGCTTTCAGTTCTGACCCGACTAAAGGCTGGCCGAAACCGTGAAAGTAGCAAAGTGCCGTTGTGTCTTGGAAGCCAGGACTGAGAGTGGTGAAAGTACTGGGGAGGGACATTATAAAAATCGCCCTTCTTTTTTAGATGAATATATTTGGTTTTATATCATGGAGCAACGTCCTCGTCATTTTTCTGTTTTTTGTTGTTGTTGGTAGCTTCCTTGCTTTGTAGCTTGCTTGCCTTCTTGGCTGCTTGGTTCATTGGTTACTGCCTTGCTTTCCACCTTGATTCATTCTTGGGTGTTTTTTTCTCACCAAGGACGTTCAAGAATTCTTCCCAGTGCCCCTTCTTTCCAGACACAATATAGGTATATTCTTTGCCTGCTTGTCTAATGCTACCCTCTGTTTGAGCAGACTCTAAAATATGGTTTGTATTCCTTGATTGGTTTCAATGAGTTTAATTTCTGAGGAACGCTTTGGTTATTAGCCGAAAGACAACACTGACCACTGGATTACGAATGCGTTGACACGTCCATTTCACATGTCGGGCCGGCCATTCTAAATCGTTCCATTGATACAGAAACAAATCATTTGATCAAAGTATAACACACACAAGTGAACACTTTTGTGTGATTAGGTACATTTTTGATGACATTTGAATGTTCTTGGAAAATAAATGATGATCTGACGGGACTAAAATTTACATATAGCAAGTGCACCCACTTTATTTTGTCTTTTCTTCTAGTCGCGGTTGAAATTCGGTAAAGGCTGTATGACTTCTGCGACCAAAGACGAATGTCAAAACTTTACTACTTTAGCCATTTTGTTGTTGAAAGTAATACAACTAATTAACTTGCTGACTCTAACTAATGCATCTTGTCTTCAGTTCGCCCCTTCAGAAAGATCTTTCAAAGAAAATTATAGAATGTTCTTTGAACCCCAAGCTGAATAGCCGAGGATAGAAATTCACGAACACGTCCGCCTCAACAAAAATGGATTTCAGTATCAATTCAGGGGCAAAAAAATTGGGTCTTTTGTGAAATTTATGGCCCAATCTTTTGAAGCAAAACAAAGCATTATAACCCGCCGATTCACGAAGGAGACGGCCTTGTGAAGGGCTTCCGCGCTCCGTCCTAAATTTCCCCCACAAATCAGACATCCGACACCAGCCCCAAAGTTATGCCTTTAAAATATGGCTCAAACAAAACATTACTTTCGGCGTAAAATGTTCAGTTAGTGTCTCACAAAGTCTCTCGGCTCCCCAAACCCAATCTCTGTTCTGAGTTCTTTCCCTTGTGGGAGACAAAAACAGCGCACCCCGCTTGTAGGTTAGCCGAGACCTCTTTTCCGCGGCAAAGCTTTTAACTTCTTTAATTCTAATTGACCTCGGATTGCCATGGCAACCCTTCCGTGATTGGGTTCCGTAAATTTTATTATTACCATTAATATTGCAATTTATCCCGGCCGGTGATCGCGACGGAGGCTTTGTGTGGAGAGATTTATACGTATTGGTGTACATTACGACTGCGGCTTGTCCAACGAAACAAGCCTCGAGGCTGAGAGTGTGCGCGCGCTGGAGCGTTTTCATTAGGACACTGACATTTTGTTGAGAACAAGTGGAATTGTTTTGCAAGTGCGGTTTGTGATTGTAGGGGTGGTGGGGGTGTGGATAAGGGTTAGACATGGAGATGTGTGTTTGTTGGTTGGTTTAAAGTCAATCTAAAACGTAGCTATGGTTGATGTGCTGGTTATTAGTCTACAGGTCAGTTTGTCTCTCCTCCAAGCCCATGTGCATACATGTTTGTGTTTACGTTCTCGTGTATGCGTGTGTGTGTGTGTGTGTGCTTGTGTGCGCGTGCATGCGTGGCTGCTTGCTTGCGTTCGTGCGCTCGTGTGTGTATGCGTGAATACGTGGTTAATAAGTTAGTTATAGGGTGTGTGTATGTGTGTGTGTGTGTGTGTGTGTCTGTGTGTGTGTGTGTGTCTGTCTGTGTGTGTGTGTCTGTCTGTGTGTCTGTGTGTTTGTCTGTCTGTGTCCGTGGCTGTGTCCGTGTCTGTGTCCGTGTCTTTGTCTGTGTGTCCGTCTGTGCAAATGCGGTTGCTGAAACTACCCCGTAAAATGTTGCGAACCATTTTGAGGAGAAATCGTTAAAGGGTTTGATGGCTTTCACGCGTGCAAGCTGACCAAATAAAGTCGTTGTGTGTTAACAACAAGAGCATTTTCTTTTACTCTCGGGTTAAATTACAGTGTTTAAGTGTGCCTGCACCACAAACTGAAACAATGGCCTGTGTGGTGGTGGAGAAAAAGATTTTTTTTTTAGATTTGTAAGATCTCGGTGTTTATGGTGTATTTTGGTGCTGTGTTTATTTTATGATGATGGCGCATTTATTTTGAGAGCCTGCACGTTTATTTGAAGGGGATCTTTTGAGAGGTCCTACGTCTCCTTAGCACGAAAGCGACCAGTTAGTGGTATTTTGACATACAAAAAAAAGAAGATCGAAAGAAAGAAAGACAGTAGGAAAAGACAAGATAAAGACAGAAGCTGAGAAAAAAGAGAGAAACTGGAAAAAAGAGAAGAAAAAACAAGTCGCGTAAGGCGAAAATACAATATTTAGTCAAGTAGCTGAGGCTCACAGAATGAAACTGAACGCAACGCAACGCAGCAAGACCGTATACTCGTAGCATCGTCACTCCACCGCCCGTGGCAAAGGCAGTGCCCGTGGAATTGACAAGAAGAGCGGGATATTCGTTGCGCTGAGAAGGATAGCACGCTTTTCTGTACCTCTCTTCGTTTTAACTTTCTGAGCGTGTTTTTAATCCAAACATATCATATCTATATGTTTTTGGAATCAGGAACCGACAAGGAATAAGATGAAAGTGTTTTTAAAACGATTTCGAAAAAAAAATTTGATAATAATTTTTATATATTTAATTTTCAGAGCTTGTTTTTAATCCGAATATAACATATTTATATGTTTTTGGAATCAGCAAATGATGGAGAATAAGATAAACGTAAATTTGGATCGTTTTATAAATTTTTAATTTTTTTTACAATTTTCCGATTTTTAATGACCAAAGTCATTAATTAATTTTTAAGCCACCAAGCTGAAATGCAATACCAAACCCCGGGCTTCGTCGAAGATTACTTGACCAAAATTTCAACCAATTTGGTTGAAAAATGAGGGCGTGACAGTGCCGCCTCAACTTTCACGAAAAGCCGGATATGACGTCATCAAAGACATTTATCAAAAAATGAAAAAAACGTTCGGGGATTTCATACCCAGGAACTCTCATGTCAAATTTCATAAAGATCGGTCCAGTAGTTTAGTCTGAATCGCTCTACACACACACACACACACACACACGCACAGACAGACAGACAGACAGACACACATACACCATACCCTCGTTTCGATTACCCCTCGATGTTAAAATATTTAGTCAAAACTTGACTAAAT
>NW_027128735.1:0-30000 GCF_037325665.1 Littorina saxatilis
AAAGAATAGAGCCAGGGGTACATTCAGACACCTCTCCGGGTGTAAGTACAAAGAGACATACACACATGGGTGCAACCTGGAAAATTCCAAAAACCGGCAAAAGTTGGGGTCCAGCTTTCTTAGTATTTAAAATGCCAAAAAAAAACTCTCCTGGAACAAAAACATCGGCATCCGATGAAACCAAAAACTGGCTGCCGGCGTGTAGCCGGCAGAGTTGCACCCATGTACACACAGACAGAAGAAAGGACACCTAGAGGGCAATGAGAAATACACACAACACTCACGTATAATGATTATGTACACATGAACACGCACGCGCGGACGCACGCACACATACACAAATACATTCACACAAACTAACATACAAGGACACTCACCCTCTCTCTCTCTCTCTCTCTCTCTCTCTCTCTCTTACACACACACACACACGCGGCACACGCACACGCGCGCAGCACACGCACACCGTCACGCACGCACACACACACACACACACACACACACATTCTCTCTCTCTCTCTCTCTCTCTCTCTCTCTCTCTCTCTCTCTTTCTCTCTACCTTACGTCATCGCCCCACCCTACCCCCCGCGGCCCAACCGATATAAATTCAGAAAAGAAACACCTCACCTCAAATTAGCGTTTCAAACATAACGCCTCACGAAAATCAATTCCTTGGCCAAAAACATGCACAGCTGCAGTGTTCATATAAGCAAACTTGAGACCGTGTAAATGCACTTCGTTTCACCTTTCCAAGTCCTTCTAAATAACACCCTGAACGTGGGGGTATAACGTCGATTTTGACACTACCTTCCGAGGGACAGAAAGAGGGTAGGGTAGTTGACACGTGTACGGAAAACAGCCGGCTGCCAGTGGAAACTTTAGGACACTATTTGAGATAAAATCGATACAAACCTATGTTACGATTGACTGGAGCTGTAACTAAGTTTGTTAGGATGTGTTGTTTCGCGACTGAGGGGTGTTGTGTGTGTGTGTGTATGTGGGAGGGGGGCCGGTGCGTAGAGGAGGGGAGGGAAGTGTGTATGTGTGTGTGTGTGGGAGTCAGTGAGTGTGTGTGTGTGTGTGTTTGTATGTGTGTATGTGTGTGTGTGTGTGTGTGTGTGTGTGTGTGTGCGTCTGTGTGTGTATATGCGTCTGTCTGTCTGTCTGTCTGTCTGTAAGTGCGCACGCGTTTTACCAAAGGAATGACATTAACAAACTGAATCGAATGCTGAGCTCACACTCTCTCTCTCTCTCTCTCTCTCTCTCTCTCTCTCTCTCTCTCTCTCTCTCTCTCTCTCTCTCTCTCTCTCTCTCTCTCTCTCTCTCTCTCACACACACAGACTGACATACGGACGTACAGACACAGCCAGCAAGCCAGCCAGACACATTCACACACACACACACACACACACACACACACACACACACACACACATACATACACACACACACACACACAAACAAACACACACACACACACACAAACACTCACACACGCCTCCCCCCCACACCCACACACACAAACCTACCTTCTTCGTGAATAATCTCCCACAGAACACAAACTTTTAAACGTCTCCCACGACCCATAATCCCAGTTTTCATTCAACCCAGTCCAATGCACTGCACACTGGGTTTAATCTGAAAACATCAGTCAAACCAACCACGCCTCCGCGGGCATTCCTTTACGTGGCATGTGAAAGGACACAAACCAGGTAAAAATAGCCATCGACGAAATGCAAACGACAGGCGGACCCTGAAAGTGTGCTCACTTGCCCAGTATTTCTTTACGGCTGTCTCACAGTTCACAGCATGCGGCGTCCTTTCCATGTGTAGACTGAGGAACAAGTACAAAATGTGTATTGCACTGAACACATGAATTATTCATTTTCAGTCTGTAAACTGAAAATGCAGAGCTGTTTATTTCGATTACAGTTCTGGGTCAGAGGCGGGTGGGGGGGGGGGGGGGGGAGGGGGGGGGGGGGGGGTGTTTGAGAGAGAAAGATAGATAGATAGAGAGAGAGAGAGTGTGTGGGAGACAGAGACCAGGAGACAGAGAGAGACAGAGACAGAGAGCCAGGGACAGAGAAAGAGAGAATTAGAGAGATTAAGATAATGAGAGAGAGAGAGAGAGAGAGAGAGAGGCAGAGACAGAGACAGAGAGCCAGGGACAGAGAAAGAGAGAATTAGAGAGAGAGAATTAGAGAGAGAGAGAGAATTAGAGAGAGAGAGAGGGTATCAAAACAAAAAGACAAACAAACGAAGAAGGAGAGGATGCGAAAGGAAGCTTGAGAAGAGGCGAAGAGTGGACGAATCAATTAATTTTATTTACCGAAAACGAGCTGATTAATTGTACAGAATGTGTCCTTTCGCTTTTTGTTCATATCCTAATTATCATTAGATTAATATTTTGCTGTGACAACTTAAAATAAAATCATCACACACGCATGACTGCAGGCTGCTGCAACATCTGTTTCATTGTAGCAGCACACGCTATAAAAGGAATTAACCATGCTTAAAATGAACGACAAATAAAACCGACGTGCTTACCAAACAGCCGTGTGTCATTCTTGTATTCAGCGTTGGATCATTAAACGGTTTTATCTGTTCACAAGTGACAAGCTTTTTAAAACGATGTTGTCAGGATTTTGTTTTACAGGTTGTACGTACACTTGAACGTCTGAGGTGTATTTCTAGGATTAGCTAACCAGGGGGGGGGGGGGGGGGAGGGGATCAATGACAAGAAGAAAATAATACATCAAAATGAGTGTGTGTGTGTGTGTGTGCGCGTGCGTGTGTGTTTGTATGTGTGTGCGTGTGAGCGTGTATAACTATACAAATGAGGAAAAAATCTTTACACACTCGGTAACAACTGGGGAATTTGAAAAAAATGGGGAAGCCAAAAAATTCCCCATTTTTTTCAACTATATTTCCTGAAAGTACATGCCTCACTTTGTCGGAAAAAACGTAAAAATCAAGAATTCCCCATTTGTGTATTTTCGTCGGAACTTACCACACACACGACACACAGATGCGCTAAAGCGGGGCTCACACACAGGCGGAGCAAGCGGAGCAGGCTGCTCCGATCCTGCTCCGCTCTCCACCTGCCCTCTCACACACAAGCTCCGGTTCCGGAGCAGGCTGCTCCGATCCTGCTCCGGTAGGGGATTCCCCTATGATATGACGTAGTTTCTCCACTCGCGCAGTCTGATGGGAAATATTTTTACACGTGGATAAGAAGTGGCGGGAAAAAAAAACACCGTGATGTTTACCAAAGGAGACAAGTCTTGTCTTTTATCGCAATTACTGAACATATTTCTAAATGGACTCTGTATAAGTCAGTGTGTGTGCGTGTGTGCCAGTGCGTTTTAGAGCTTTTCAGACACAAACTATGTGAGTGTGGGGGTCGGGTGAAGTTGAAGGGACATGTTTTAAGTTTTGGTTCTTTTTTGTTTTATCGAGTTATATCCGAAGCTTCAAAGATGTTGAATGTGTATAGTTACACTAGCTTCCATGGAATCCATTCTTTTTTATTTTAGATCTACTGCTAACAATCTCTCTTGCAGACGGTTAGACTGTTGCTTTATGTTACGCGCAATATGGCTTTGATTTAGATTTAGTTTTTTTCATTTTGTGTGTGGTTTGATTTAGCTTCACTCTACTCAGAAGAAATGTTTTAAACATGATTAACAAAATATTACTTTATGGATGTTTGCAAATAGAAACGTACGTGTGTCAACAGCGCAACAAGTTTCTAAAGAGGACGATATAGAACGCTCATGGCCGGACCGTATCAGGTTGGGGGGGCCCCCAATTGTGTTAGGGGTTCATTAGTTGAGGGCGCTAGGGAGGTCTGGACGTTTTGAAATGTAGATGAGAATATGTGGAATCTAGCTGGCGCGTTCTCCGAATATTTGTCATGATTTATTGATTTTTATTTTATTTTCACCCTTGGAGGAGATACATGTTCAGGCCGGGGAACCCCCCCTGGATCCGTCCTTGACGCTAGACAAAAAAGTATCTGTGCTGTAGCTTTTTTTATGTTTTATCTCACCCTCATTTTTGAATGTTGTTTTCACACACACACACACACACACACACACACACACACACACACACACACACACACACACACACACACACACACACTTTTGATCCCATTCCATGTATTGCGAAGACTTTATTCAGGGTTTTAGCTAGTACTTAAACATCCAATTTCAAAGCACAAGTCTGAGCTGAGAATAGATATGCATAAATGTGTAAAATAATGGTGATTTGTGATCAAAACACTTCACAGGGAAGCTTGTTTATATGTCTTATGTATGTGTCTTCCATCGCCCTGGCAACATCAGAACTCCACACCAGCCTGCAAAAGTATAAACATAAAGGGTGACACAAATGAAACAAATGCAGCCCATAACAAGAAGGGCAAAGCCCATACGACTCACATGCTTGACCTTGACCTTTACATGACCTTGACCTTCAGGGTCAAGGTCAAATAACTAAACCTAGCAATGACATCATACACTAAGAACTGCTTTACACATTTTTCCTACCAAAATACATGTGACCTTGACCCAAGGTCAAGCAACACAAAGCTGTTAATTCAAGACATAGGAAGTACAATGGTGCTTATTGGCTCTTTCTACCATGAGATATGGTCACTTTTAGTGGTTCACTACCTTATTTTGGTCACATTTCATAAGGGTCAAAGTGACCTTGACCTTGATCATATGTGACCAAATGTGTCTCATGATGAAAGCATAACATGTGCCCCACATAATTTTTAAGTTTGAAACAGTTATCTTCCATAGTTCAGGGTCAAGGTCACTTCAAAATATGTATACAATCCAACTTTGAAGAGCTCCTGTGACCTTGACCTTGAAGCAAGGTAAACCAAACTGGTATCAAAAGATGGGGCTTACTTTGCCCTATATATCATATATAGGTGAGGTATTGAATCTCAAAAACTTCAGAGAAAATGTGAAAAATGTGAAAAATAGCTGTTTTTTAGGCAACATTTATGGCCCCTGCGACCTTGACCTTGAAGCAAGGTCAAGATGCTATGTATGTTTTTTGGGGCCTTGTCATTATACACCATCTTGCCAAATTTGGTACTGATAGACTGAATAGTGTCCAAGAAATATCCAACGTTAAAGTTTTCCGGACGGGTGAGTACATTGACTCACTTTTGCTTCGCATGTGAGTCAAAAATGCTTAATACTTCTTGACCTGTTGACCTAGTTAGTTAATATTTGGCGATTATTAACTATATCTTATGCATGACAAAGGTCAACACAGTGGCGAGTTCACAGGTCAAATGGAGGGGTAATTTGGAACACTTTTGAGTTTTGATCTAGCTGTAATCTTCTTTTTTCAGCACATTTTCAACCAAAAAAAAGGACTAAAACATTACGTCTCCAATGAGTTAACAAGATCGTAAGATTTTGTTGATCTTGTCCGAGTGGATTTTGTGTATACAAGTGTTATCTGATAGTTACCTTATTGCTTCATGTGTCATTAACGGTGTAACTGGTTGTCTGAGGGATGCATTGACTAAGATCTCATATATGCTAGATGTCGAAAAACTACTCAAATTACCTGCCCTCGAAAGGGTGGTAACCAAGCTAAAAAAAAGACGCCATAGGAAATTAAGTAGCGTGGAAGGATGGGAGGGTATAAACTATGAGAATTGGGTAAGTATATTAATTATACGAAAATTTATTATTGAAATTTTCATTTGAATTACATAGTTTATACCCTCCAAAACTAACACTCTTAAATTCTTTAATGCTTAAATCGGGTTAATTAGTGTACGGCTCCATATAAAACCCGAAACGGTTGAGTCTATCCCCGAATTCGGATCCTTTTTGGAAAGAGCCCAAAAGACAGACCATTTCACCTACAACATTGTAACTTTTGGTATTGGTCATACCTAAGCTGAAATTAATGTACAGCAAATATACAGTGCAAAATGCCGTTAACGGTCTTGCAGGCAACTCAGTTAGCTATCCTGCCTATGCAACTGACTCACGAAGTCTCGCACACAGATAAACAAATGAGGGAAGGGGCCTGTGTCGTCTTCAACCAATAAACACACACACACACACACACACACACGCGCGCGCGCACTAAAGATGAATATTGCATATGCATAATGCAGAAGAAGACAACTTAATCTGATAATCTATAGATGTAGTGACTGGTGCAATATTTAACGAATTTAAAAGGACGACTCTGAAATGTATCATGTGAACCAACTTCTCAATAAACAAAATGAAGACCAGTTTAAAAAGTTACCTGTTTCATTTTGGAATGTTTTTGGTCCCATCACATCTCTGATGTACACTCCATAGACGCACTGTAGTAATAAAAAAAAACTGTTTAAGGAGAAAAAAGATTATGCAGGGAGGAAGAACAGTAAGAACAACAGAATCAGCAGCAACATTCACTAATCTTACTCCACATAACACATAACACTGAATCTCAGTGAAGAGTTAGTGATCCAAATATTTTAATTAAACAGAGAGACACAGAGAGATTGAGAAGGAGACAACAGCTATGTGCATGTGCGTGTGTGTTTGTGTGTGTGTGTGTGTGTGTGTGTGAGGGGAAATTTAGTCATTGAAAACTAAACACTTTCTACTCTTCAATATCAACAGTCATAGACATAAGATTAAGAGCCACTGGGAAAGTTGGACATGAACATGTATATGTTGCAGGTGAGGAGGGGGGGGGGGGGGGGGGCTGGAGGGTCTTTGTTGTTTGTAGATTATAACTTAGCACAAATTCCTGTTTTGTAACACTGTAATGTATAAGTAGAAATGACTGTGGAATAACTTTCTTCTGTTATATCAGTATGATTATTTGCAAAGTTACCCGGATCATTGTGGCATCCTCTTAATCCTATCACGTCTGAGACTTTAGTAGACGTGCCTGTAGAGGGAAGGGATGGGGGAAGGGGGTGGAGGGTGGGCATAGAGAGTGTCGGTGTAATATGAAGGAGGGAGGGGAGAACCATTGGTAAATAAAACTCTTATAATATCAACAGTTCTGAAACTATTTGAGCACGAGTTTCCCATTACCACACAAAGGTGCAGATAGCAACAGATGTTACACCGAGAGTGGGGGGGGGGGGGGGACTTTTAGAGGGTTAGTTGTTGGACTGTAGTATCTGAATAGCAGTGCTATGGGGTGAGGGTGGTGCTGGGGCGGAGTATGTATCGTATGTAACTTGAATTGGATATTAATAAGCATGATCACTCAGACTAGAGCTAAAAACGGTGTTAATCTTCACAGACATTACATAATATGAATTCACAAGCATGTACCTTTTGTTTTGCCCTTGAGTTTGGTAGAAGGCAATATTGAGTGTCGAACACAAGTTGCATTGATCACTGACACTGCGTCACCCTGCGGTCAATCTCCTCTGATCTGCAGATTGCACCTGCACAAACCCAAACAATGTTATGATCGCAAAAAGCCTGCATAGCCAATGGATCTAAGAACACAAACACTCGATGGATCTAATTAGAGAGTCTGCAAACGAGTCATTTTACGTTGGAAATTCAATGACAATCTGTCAGTCAATGAAGCAGATAGATCTGTCCCTGCGATTGTTTTTGCAAGCAGATACATGTTTGAACTTCACTTATCCCGTTATCATTCAACAAATTGATATCTTGCATGATGAATTTTGTGCCGAGGAGCTGAACAAACAATCAAAATCAAGCAAATGGTACATTCAGAAGACAAACTTCAGTCGCAAAAAACAAACTGACGAGAAAGAACCTAGCTTAATTACTGCTGTATTGATTTCGGCCAAACCAACGCATTTGCATACCGAAGTCATTCCTCCTTTGATTCCAATCATTGTACATGATCTTAATGCAAAAATATATACGAAAACGAGCTGATCGAAATGAGTAACATTGCACCTGCATTGACTGTACTGCAAAAGCGAAGGTCGTCTGCGACTGGAGATTTCGAAGTTGAACAGCAGCGTTTCTTCACACTCAGCTGTTGGCTTCCTCGGAAAAGTGAAAAGCGTGACTTGAAATCTAGCGGAAACCACATTCTATCTTTCCGTTTCGGTATTCTTGTGTAAAATCCATGAAAAAGTTCTTTCGAAAAAGGCGGCCGTCGTTATTTGGGATGCCACCTAGTGTGACACTACTATTTCCGGAGAAAGTAATGAGTGCGCTGATTGGCTGCACCGCTGCACCGGAGCCAAAAAATAGAAACGTGTCCTATTCCTTGCTCCGCACCGCACACACAACTTTCTCCACTCCTGCAACGGAAGTAGCGTCATCTCTCCGCCTGGTGCAGCCTACTCCACCCTTGCTCCGCTTGCTCCACCTGTGTGTGAGCCCCGCTTAACACTTTTTGCACACCACACACACGGCATCCGATGCGCCATCGCAAACTCACTCCAGACAGAGGGCATTATGGGAGTTGCCGCGAAATTCTGATGCAGCCATATTGCCGCTATGACAGCGCTTGTGGTGCCGGTTTCGTTAGCAAGTTTGAAGCTAATGGTCGAATACGTGAGAAAAGCCAAGGTAAGTTGATTGGGTAATGAATTTTAGTTTTAATTGTGTGATTGGAGGTGCTTATCACACTCCTTTTATAGGTTATGTTTAATTTCAGAAAACAATGCATAAATGAGTACAAGACTCGTCTTGACAGTTTTGTGCCGAACCAGCTTACGACATGACTTTTTTACTGTTAGAACGGTTGATACCTGGAATAGTCTTGACAGCACGATTGTAAACGCAAATACTCTGAATGATTTCAAGAAAAAAAATCGATAATGCCTTCGAATCGTACAGTTACTGCAGCCCAACGTGTGCCACCCATTGAAATCAAAACAGCTCGATTCTAAATCTAATAGCCTAATAGGCCTAAATAAAAAGCATGGAAATAAACGGAGCTTCGACTGTCCGGGGCCTAGCATTGTAAGCCGTTCGGCTTACTTTACGCCGAAATAACATCTCTAGTACGCGGAACTCGATTTGGTGTACGCCGAAATGCAAAAACCTGTTATTCCCAAACAGTGAACCCAAACAGTCCCAGCTTTCGTTTTGTGCGCTGTTCCATTCAATTCTCAATCGGTTT
Source organism: Littorina saxatilis (assembly GCF_037325665.1). Classification (NCBI taxonomy): domain Eukaryota; kingdom Metazoa; phylum Mollusca; class Gastropoda; order Littorinimorpha; family Littorinidae; genus Littorina; species Littorina saxatilis. Next base: position 9,112 of record NW_027128735.1, read on the forward strand.
GACAGTTTGCTTGAGCACGCACTTCCTCTGGCAATCGCTCGAGCTTGCTTTGTGCCGGTGTTTTGTGGCTCTAGACTTGAAATAATGTCTCGAAGCAACATTGTTGAACGTGGTCAGCTATTCAGTGACAAAGAATCCAGGTATTCCTGGAAGTGGGTATGGCACTTTCAGGCCAGATGACACAAGATTGTCAGTTTTCTTGTTTTCTGTCTGTGTTTTGCTTGTTGGTGAAGGCATAATTTAGTTGCTCAATCTTCTTTGGGGGGGGGGGGGTCTGGAACAATAGGTCCACCCCACCAAAAAGTCAACATAGAATTAGTTATGATGTTTTTAGCCTTTTGGCTTGGGTACGGCCAAGTCAAAAAGGTGGGAAAGGTTAGAAATAGTCATAACAAGTTCACTTTTGGGTCTTTTTCAAATCTGTTTGCTGCATCTTTTCTGTGACCAGTGTGGCTATGCACTGACACACAAAAAAGTGGAGAAAGGGGAGAAATTAAGATTTTTTCTTGCTAGTTACTACATCACAGTCAGGGATTGTTGACATGTACATTGTCAAGAGGTCAAAACAAATTTTAAAAGCTGTTGAACACTGCAGTAGTGTTGCTCTAATCAAGGCGAGTCTGGAACAATAGGTCCACCCCACCAAAAAGTCAACATGGAATTAGTTATGATTTTTTTAGCCTTTTGGCTTGGGTACGGCCAAGTCATAAAGGTGAGAGGGGTTACAAATAGTCATAACAAGTTCAGTTTGGGGTCTTTTTGAAATCTGTTTGATGCATCTTGTCTGTGACAATTGTGGCTATGCACTCAAAGTCAAAAAAGTGCAGAAAGGTGACAAATGAAGATTTTTCCTTCTTACAAGACAATGTGTGATTTGGCACATTTTGCCTCAGTCTTTATCAAGAGCCTGTCTAACCCACTTTGAAGCTGTTGGAGACTGCAGTAGTGTTCCTTACATCAAGGCGAGTGCACAATGGTGCATTTCTAACCCCCCCCCCCTAATGTTCACTTTAATATCAATCAATCAATAGATATTCAGTCACAGTTTAACTAACTCATTCACCCTGATCACTCACTCATCCATCCATCACAACAACACTGTTTGATGCACACACTGCCTGCCTTCCGCACTGGGAAGCCGCTTCGCTTCGCAACAACAACAACAACACTGAAAACTCGCCGGCCGGAAATACCCCCACGTACCACATGTGTGCTTGTTTCTTCCGACTAATATCAATTTTGGAAAAAAAGGACAAAACTGGATGAACAATTCTACGGCCCCAGCAATATCATTACTCTGAAAGGGGAACCGGAAGTGGCTGGTCCCCAGGTTTCAAAGTTGACCGATATTCCCACTAAAGTGACCTAGATCCTGAGACAGCCATCCAGTAGAATGTAGGTCCGTGGTGCGCGCGTCCGCAGTGCAGATCTATATGAGCGGGCCCGCTCTTTCTCTCTCGGGGTTACTTCCCTTTTCGTTTGAAGCGATTTATGTAATCGTAACTCATCATACACTTGTTTACATCTTCATTCTCACTGCCTTTCCCGCAGTGGGGCACTGCGGTTATGAAATTAAAGGCCCCTCCTGTTTTTGGAACCGCAGGAGCTTTCTAGTTTGCTGTTAGGTAGATTTTTGGTTCCTCTTTCCTGTCATGCTCTCTTTTTCTTCATGAATTCTTTTCTTTTTTCTGCCTTCTTGCTCATTCACCTGTATTTTTTCCAAAAATCTCTTCTTTTGCCGCTTGTCTCGCGATTCATGTATAGTTTAATCTGTTAGTGTTCTGATGTAAGTCCAGCAGTAGATAGGTTAAGCCTATTTTAACATACTGGAAACTGGTAATCTTCCAGTAGGTATTAATTTAGTTTTACTAAAGCCTGCTGGGACACAAGTAATGGGTTAGTGCATTTGTAAACAGGAATCGCTTGACAAGTGGCCCCCTTCATCCCCCCCTTCCTCATTCTGATATGGCTCTGCGTAGTCGGCTGGACGTTAAGCAACAAATAAACAAACAAAAAATCTCACTGCCTTAATAATATGTTGGTATGTATAATATTAGATTAAGAGATGTTGTGTGTTGTGAACAACATGTATCAGTAGGTGTGTGGGTTGGGTTAAAAGTCTTATGTACTTTTTAACCAGCTTTTAGTTATCCAAAAGAAAATATTTACCTAAATTGAAAATAAAATTGTTTGGTTAAACCCTGTGACAAGATAAGGCTATCGATCATTGTAATGGTATGATGGAAGAAGGTCGCTGCTTAACTGGCATACTGTGAAATCCATATATATCAGAATATTCTAAAATCAGTTTGAAGTACCTGCAAAAACTAGAAAGTAGAAATGTAAATGTTGACATACTGTCCCGTCGAAGCAACCACTCTATCCAAAACTGATCGCACAAGAATAGTTCATTTAATCACAGCATAATTCTGAATTAGGTTTAGGACGGAGAATTTTGTGACTGGACTTTGCACAAAAATGTTGTGAACTCTGTTCAAAGGAGATTTTTACTTTGTTAGGAGAACCAAAAGACTTTGAGAATTAGAAAACCTTAATAATACTAAGTAAAAATTGTCTGTTTACCGCATCATTGTTAACAATCTTTGTTTTTCAATTAAATATAGAAAGCCAGCAGAGCACGCTCATGTAGGGCGACACAGGATCAAGGCAGTCGACCAGACCAGACCTGTAGCAACGCCACTGAGTTGGTCTCTTCAGTGTCGAGCCGTCCAAACTCGCCCACAGCTTTCTCCAGCAGGTACATTATGTTTTCTATGGCAGAGACTTTACCTACCTCACTTGTGCTTATTCACTGTTAGCAAACCACGGTGTTGCGTTGTTTGATTTAAAAGGGCTATATAGGGGTCACTAGGATTCTTTCACAGATGGTTAGCCTATATGTGGCTTTACAGCAAATGAGCTCGTTCAGGCCGGGTAGCCAATATCTGGGTTAGCGTGATCAACTCTAAGCCAAAGACCTGCGCAGTAAAATAGTCGGGGAGGTGTCCTCTAAATTGTCTGAAACTTCCATGAAAATTTAAATAATCTCGAATTACTGAACTTCTGTGATCCTGATTTGGCCTTCGTGGTCTGTGGGACCCCTCAAAGCAACAGCTGATTATTTGCAGGGAATCTTGCATTGGTCAACTTCCATGGTAGGGCAAAATGCAATAAACATAATCTCTAAATTACTTCCAGGTCACAATATCATTTGGAATGTACCTGTTTACCTATATGGAAATGGGGGGAAAATCTGTACACACTCAGTAACAAATGGGGAATCAAAGAAAAATGGGGAAGCAAAAAATTCTCCGTTTTCTCAACTAATTTCCTTTAGGGGGGCTTTTAGGACAAAGGGTACTGTGAGGAAATATAGTTGAAAAAAATGGGAAATTTTTTGCTGCCCCATTCTTTTTTGTGTTGCTGATGTTAAATAGATTCGTTATAAAGTTTGAATAGAGGCAAAATTGAGGTTGATATTCACGGAATGGCCTCCTTGAACCTTCCAGTTTAATTTGATATTCACGGAATGGCGGCTGTGTCCTTCCCTTTTATTGGATGTCGACGGAATGGCTGCGCTTCCTGTGAACATCAAAAATGCTTTCATCTTATTGACCAATGAAAATTCTCGTTACAAATAAACGTGCAATTTATTTATATTGCAGTGGACAGTACCACGATTCTGGCGACAAAAGGAATTGATCAACAAGTACAAGACGATGGAAGTTCTGAATCACCTGGGAAGAAGCGGAAGAATGTTTTCATGGATACAGGCACAAATCCTCCAGGGACACAGGACCACGGACCAGACCCGACCAGGAGTGGAGACGCCACGGAGCAGTTCTCTTCAATTCCTGACTCACCCACAGGCGTCTACGGCAGGTAGGTTAAACAGTCAATTGTAGTGGTGTCATGGTGGAGGTGATGATAATTATGATGGTGTGACATGTATGAGAGAGAGAGAGAGGAACAGCTTTTTTAGTTATCTTTACAATGTGACGCATGCTTTTGCGAAATGAGGCATGACACTTACAGTTGAATATTTCACGAACTTGATGTTTTCCATTGCTAATTAGTTGACTTCACTTGGCCGTCACCTCCTACCTACGGGTGCCGTGTGTGTTTTGTGCAAAAAGTGTTATCGAAGCTGTGTGTCGTGTGTGTCGTAAGTTCCAACGATAATACACAAATGGGGAATTCTTGATTTTTACGTTTTTTCTGACAAATTGAGGCATGAACTTTCAGGAAATATAGTTGAAAAAAATGGGGAATTTTTTGGCTTCCCCATTTTTTTCAAATTCCCCATTTGTTACCGAGTGTGTACAGATTTGTTCCTCATTTGAATAGAGGTACACGCCCACAGAACCGACTACACACACAAACACACACACACACCCCATAGTTGTCATGGTGGAGGTGATGATAATTATGATGGTGTGACATGTAAGAGAGAGAGAGAGGAACAGTTTTTGACTCACATGCGAAGCAAAAGTGAGTCTATGTACTCACCCGAGTCGTCCGTCCGGACGTCCGGAAAACTTTAACGTTGGATATTTCTTGGACACTATTCAGTCTATCAGTACCAAATTTGGCAAGATGGTGTATGATAAGGCCCCCAAAAACATACATAGCATCTTGACCTTGCTTCAAGGTCAAGGTCGCAGGGGCCATAAATGTTGTCTAAAAAACAGCTATTTTTCCCATTTTTCCCATTTTCTCTGAAGTTTTTGAGATTGAATACCTCACCAATATATGATATATAGGGCAAAGTAAGCCCCATCTTTTGATATCAGTTTGGTTTACCTTGCTTCAAGGTCAAGGTCACAGGAGCTCTTCAAAGTTGGATTGTATACATATTTTGAAGTGACCTTGACCCTGAACTATGGAAGATAACTGTTTCAAACTTAAAAATTATGTGGGGCACATGTTATGCTTTCATCATGAGACACATTTGGTCACATATGATCAAGGTCAAGGTCACTTTGACCCTTATGAAATGTGACCAAAATAAGGTAGTGAACCACTAAAAGTGACCATATCTCATGGTAGAAAGAGCCAATAAGCACCATTGTACTTCCTATGTCTTGAATTAACAGCTTTGTGTTGCATGACCTTGGATGACCTTGACCTTGGGTCAAGGTCACATGTATTTTGGTAGGAAAAATGTGTAAAGCATGTGAGTCGTATGGGCTTTGCCCTTCTTGTTTTAGTTATCTTTACAATGTGACGCATGCTTTTGCGAAATGAGGCATGACACTTACAGTTGAATATTTTACGAACTTGATGTTTTCCATTGCTAATTAGTTGACTTCACATCGCCGTCACCTCCTACCCATGGGTGTGTTTTGTATTAGTCTTTATGCTGGGGTAGGTCCTTTGCGTTTCGTTTCGTGTTTTCCAATCCTGTTTTTAAAATATTTTTCAAGTTATTTATTTATTTCCTTTGTTGTTTATATTAGCAGTGACTACCAGTACCACGATTCTGGCGACAAAAGGAATCAACAAGTACAAGACAATGGAAGTTCTGAATCACCTGGGAAGAAGCGGAAGGTTTCCATGGATACAGACACAAGTCCTCCAGGGACACAGGACCACGGACCAGACCAGACCAGGAGTGGAGACGCCACGGAGCAGTTCTCTTCAATTCCTGACTCGCCAAGAGCAGTCTATGGCAGGTAGGTTAAACAGTCAATTGTAGTGGTGTCATGGTGGAGGTGATGATAATTATGATGGTGTGACATGTATGAGAGAGAGAGAGGAACAGCTTTTTTAGTTATCTTTACAATGTGACGCATGCTTTTGCGAAATGAGGCATGACACTTACAGTTGAATATTTCACGAACTTGATGTTTTCCATTGCTAATTAGTTGACTTCACTTGGCCGTCACCTCCTACCTACGGGTGCCATGTGTGTTTTGTGCAAAAAGTGTTATCGAAGCTGTGTGTCGTGTGTGTCGTAAGTTCCAACGATAATACACAAATGGGGAATTCTTGATTTTTACGTTTTTTCTGACAAATTGAGGCATGTACTTTCAGGAAATATAGTTGAAAAAAATGGGGAATTTTTTGGCTTCCCCATTATTTTCAAATTCCCCATTTGTTACCGAGTGTGTACAGATTTGTTCCTCATTTGAATAGAGGTACACGCCCACAGAACCGACTACACACACAAACACACACACACACCCCATAGTTGTCATGGTGGAGGTGATGATAATTATGATGGTGTGACATGTAAGAGAGAGAGAGGAACAGTTTTTTTAGTTATCTTTACAATGTGACGCTTGCTTTTGCGAAATGAGGCATGACACTTACAGTTGAATATTTCACGAACTTGATGTTTTCCATTGCTAATTAGTTGACTTCACATCGCCGTCACCTCCTACCCATGGGTGTGTTTTGTATTAGTCTTTATGCTGGGGTAGGTCCTTTGCGTTTCGTTTCGTGTTTTCCAATCCTGTTTTTAAAATATTTGTCAAGTTATTTATTTATTTCCTTTGTTGTTTATATTAGCAGTGACTACCAGTACCACGATTCTGGCGACAAAAGGAATCAACAAGTACAAGACAATGGAAGTTCTGAATCACCTGGGAAGAAGCGGAAGAAGGTTTCCATGGATACAGACACAAGTCCTCCAGGGACACAGGACCACGGACCAGACCAGACCAGGAGTGGAGACGCCACGGAGCAGTTCTCTTCAATTCCTGACTCGCCAAGAGCAGTCTATGGCAGGTAGGTTAAACAGTCAATTGTAGTGGTGTCATGGTGGAGGTGATGATAATTATGATGGTGTGACATGTATGAGAGAGAGAGAGAGGAACAGCTTTTTTAGTTATCTTTACAATGTGACGCATGCTTTTGCGAAATGAGGCATGACACTTACAGTTGAATATTTCACGAACTTGATGTTTTCCATTGCTAATTAGTTGACTTCACTTGGCCGTCACCTCCTACCTACGGGTGCCGTGTGTGTTTTGTGCAAAAAGTGTTATCGAAGCTGTGTGTCGTGTGTGTCGTAAGTTCCAACGATAATACACAAATGGGGAATTCTTGATTTTTACGTTTTTTCTGACAAATTGAGGCATGTACTTTCAGGAAATATAGTTGAAAAAAATGGGGAATTTTTTGGCTTCCCCATTTTTTTCAAATTCCCCATTTGTTACCGAGTGTGTACAGATTTGTTCCTCATTTGAATAGAGGTACACGCCCACAGAACCGACTACACACACAAACACACACACCCCATAGTTGTCATGGTGGAGGTGATGATAATTATGATGGTGTGACATGTAAGAGAGAGAGAGGAACAGTTTTTTGAGTCACTTGAGAAAATGTGACTCTATGTAATCGGTCAGTGTTAGTCTGTCCGGCCGGCCGTCCGTAGACACCACCTTAACGTTGGACTTTTCTCGGAAACTATCAAAGCGATCGGGCTCATATTTTGTTTAGTCGTGACCTCCAATGACCTCTACACTTTAACGATGGTTTCGTTGACCTTTGACCTTTTTCAAGGTCACAGGTCAGCGTCAAAGGAAAAATTAGACATTTTATATCTTTGACAAAGTTCATCGGATGTGATTGAAACTTTGTAGGATTATTCTTTACATCAAAGTATTTACATCTGTAGCCTTTTACGAACGTTATCAGAAAAACAAGGGAGATAACTAGCCTTTTCTGTTCGGCAACACACAACTTAACGTTGGGCTTTTCTCGGAAACTATAAAAGTGACCGGGCTCAAATTTTATGTGAACGTGACTCATTGTGTTGTGAATAGCAATTTCTTCCTGTCCATCTGATGCCTCATATAATATTCAGAACTGCGAAAGTGACTCGATCGAGCGTTTGCTCTTCTTGTTAAAATATTTGTCAAGTTATTTATTTCCTTTGTTGTTATTATTTGCAGTGACTACCAGTACCACGATTCTGGCGACAAAAGGAATCAACAAGTACAAGACGATGGAAGTTCTGAATCCCCTGGGAAGAAGCGGAAAAAGGTTTCCATGGATACAGACACAAGTCCTCCAGGGACACAGGACCACGGACCAGACCAGACCAGGAGTGGAGACGCCACGGAGCAGTTCTCTTCAATTCCTGACTCGCCCACAGCCGTCTACGGCAGGTAGGTTAAACAGTCAATTGTAGTGGTGTCATGGTGGAGGTGATGATAATTATGATGGTGTGACATGTATGAGAGAGAGAGAGAGGAACAGGTTTTTTTAGTTATCTTTACAATGTGACGCATGCTTTTGCCAAATGAGGCATGACACTTACAGTTGAATATTTCACGAACTTAATGTTTTCCATTGCTAATTAGTTGACTTCACATAGCCGTCACCACCCCCCGCGGGTTAGGGGGAGTCCCATATTGATTGGGACTAGAAAGAATTTACCCGATGCTACCCAGCATGTCGTAAGAGGCGACTAACGGTTCTGTTTCTTCTCTTCTTTTGTCTTATTTCTGCCTTACCAGTCCTTTCACCTATATTTCCTTCCAAGAAAACTCTCCCTACTATTCCCTGCAGTTTTCCAATTCTTTTCTTGTTGTCTTATTTGACTGGATCCATCACCTTTATTTCACTTACCAATAAAGTCTTCTTTTCCACATCCTTATTTCTCTGCACCCCGCATGTCGTATGAGGCGACTAACGGATTCTGTTTCTCCTTTTACCCTTGTTAAGTGGTTCTTGTATAGAATATAGTCAATGTTTGTAAAGATTTTAGTCAAGCAGTATGTAAGAAATGTTTAGTCCTTTGTACTGGAAACTTGCATTCTCCCAGTAAGGTCATACATTGTACTACGTTGCAAGCCCCTGGAGCAATTTTTTTATTAGTGCTTTTGTGAACAAGAAACACTTAACAAGTGGCTCTATCCCATTTACCCCCCCCCCCCCCCCCCCCCCCTTTCCCCTATCCCATCTCCCCCCCTTTCCCTCGTCGCGATATAACCTTCGTGGTTGAAAACGACGTTAAACACCAAATAAAGAAAGAAAGAATAGCCGTCACCTCCTATACCTATGGGTGCCGTGTGTGTTTTGTGCAAAAAGTGTTATCGAAGCTGTGTGTGGTGTGTGTGGTAAGTTCCAACGAAAATACACAAATGGGGAATTCTTGATTTTTACGTTTTTTCCGACAAATTGATGCATGTACTTTCAGGAAATATAGTTGAAAAAAATGGGGAATTTTTTGGCTTCCCCATTTTTTCAAATTCCCCATTTGTTACCGAGTGTGTACAGATTTTTTCCTCATTTGTATAGATGTATACGCCCACAGAACCGACTACACACACCAGACATGGGATTCTTCCGTAAATTTACGGAATTCCGTAAATATTTAGGCTCCAGGGATCATTCTTGAGATTCGTGCAAATCCGCTGAGAAAATTTTGAGGTATATGTAGGTATAGACCCAAGTTTTTCGGCCGGTCCGCTGATCGCGACGCTCCATTCCATACTATTCTTGAACGGTTGGTTCCTAAAACGGTCGACTGTTGCTGGTCGAACCTTCCCACATGGATCCCACGTGGGCCCCAAGTGGGATCCCACATGGTGACGTTGTGGGAAGTCCCACATGGGCGCCATGTGGGATTTGATTACGACTTCCAGTGGGAGCCCAGTGGAAAGTAAATGGGACACCTGTGGGACACGACTGGAAAACGGGTGGGGCACGAGTGGGATCAGGGTGGGAAACGAGTGGGATTCATGGGTGGAAAACGAGTGGGATTCAGGTAGGAAGCGAGTGGGAAGCAAGTGGGATTCGGGTGGGAAACAAGTGGGGTTTAAATCGGAAACGTGTGGGACTTCTTAATTTTTCTTCTTCTGACTTCCGTAGAGGACTGGGTTCTTGCGAACGTCTCAAGAGTCCTGCGAATTTAAAAATCATCAATGTATAAAGAAAAACAAGAACAACTGATACACACAGATACATATTCAAGCACACACACACACTAGTTTTTGAGTCACTTGAGAAAATGTGACTATGTAATCGGTCAGTGTTAGTCTGTCCGGCCGGCCGTCCCGCCGGCCGTCCGTAGACACCACCTTAACGTTGGACTTTTCTCGGAAACTATCAAAGCGATCGGGCTCATATTTTGTTTAGTCGTGACCTCCAATGACCTCTACACTTTAACGATGGTTTCGTTGACCTTTGACCTTTTTCAAGGTCACAGGTCAGCGTCAAAGGAAAAATTAGACATTTTATATCTTTGACAAAGTTCATCGGATGTGATTGAAACTTTGTAGGATTATTCTTTACATCAAAGTATTTACATCTGTAGCCTTTTACGAACGTTATCAGAAAAACAAGGGAGATAACTAGCCTTTTCTGTTCGGCAACACACAACTTAACGTTGGGCTTTTCTCGGAAACTATAAAAGTGACCGGGCTCAAATTTTATGTGAACGTGACTCATTGTGTTGTGAATAGCAATTTCTTCCTGTCCATCTGATGCCTCATATAATATTCAGAACTGCGAAAGTGACTCGATCGAGCGTTTGCTCTTCTTGTTAATCACTCAAATCGAGTCATCGAGCGCGCGTGCAGCCACGTGCCGTGGGAAAGCCGTGTTGATGCGTTCATCAACCTTCGAGTTTGACAGTAATCCCACTGATCGTCTTCGCTTTGTTGAATATGAAGCACCGCCATTACATTACTCGGTGTTCTTCAGATGTAATCTTTAATCCATGCACATGCAATACTCGCGCGCACGGAACGTATTCAGTCTATTCGCCGGCAATTGTAGCAAATTTCACACACTCTCAATCCGACAATCGGCAGGCCCAACGCGGAACTGAACAGGGCAGAATAGTAGTCCCGCAGTGAAAACAAAAATCCTTGAAAATATTTAGTCATCACGTGAGTGAATAAACCATTCTAGAGACAACAGTTGTTATTAACAGAACTGCAATAATTACACACATATAAAATACTTTGGTGTATTCAACGTTTGGCACGATTCAAACGAGTCTAGTGTAAACAGCGTGTGCTGTGACGTCACCGATCTCGATGGAGCAACTTGCAGACTCGCGCAGTGACAGTGTGACTCGCGCTCGCAGCGTCTGAACATTTTCCTCGCACGCTGTGTGGGAACGAAGAGGGAATTCCCACTTTTATCCCATTTCTGTCGAAGTGCAAGCTTGTTTCCCAGAGACTAAGGGACGGTCCATGTTTATACCACTTTCTTCCCATAGCTTTGACTGTGGGAGTTCTGTGGGATGGGAGTGGGCCCACTCTCCCATCCTCTTCCCACTTATTCACCTCTGGGAACCCAGTGGGATTTCAATATGCGTGTTACTTGGGTATACCTATGGGTGCCGTGTGTGTTTTGTGCAAAAAGTGTTATCGAAGCTGTGTGTGGTGTGTGTGGTAAGTTCCAACGAAAATACACAAATGGGGAATTCTTGATTTTTACGTTTTTTCCGACAAATTGAGGCATGTACTTTCAGGAAATATAGTTGAAAAAAATGGGGAATTTTTTGGCTTCCCCATTTTTTCAAATTCCCCATTTGTTACCGAGTGTGTACAGATTTTTTCCTCATTTGTATAGATGTATACGCCCACAGAACCGACTACACACACCAGACATGGGATTCTTCCGTAAATTTACGGAATTCCGTAAATATTTAGGCTCCAGGGATCATTCTTGAGATTCGTGCAAATCCGCTGAGAAAATTTTGAGGTATATGTAGGTATAGACCCAAGTTTTTCGGCCGGTCCGCTGATCGCGACGCTCCATTCCATACTATTCTTGAACGGTTGGTTCCTAAAACGGTCGACTGTTGCTGGTCGATCCGTATGGGAACGCGCTCTTTGTCTCCTACAGTCACCGTTTCAACGTAGCTATTGGGGATTCAGAATAAGCATACCGTATGAGAATGATTCGGCGCCATTTTTACATCGCTTCGCGCCACCTGCCAAAATGATAAGGAAGCTAAAGCGAGACGAAACCGTTCTAGCCCGGGAAATTGATCAGCAGAAGTACAAGAAAAATCTCTGGAGATTCGACTGGCTCGATGAAGTTGTTACTTGTATCATTGAGCTGGAAAGACGAGAAAGGCCAGAAGACACAAGACATATTTTGTGTTTTGTTCTTGTCTGAACTCGTGGAGAAAACAATCACTTTTCAATCATAACAATATTTTAGAGATACATGCTTGGAACCAGTAATAGACTTGATACATGCTGTGTTTAACACAGTGCCACCACACCATTGTTGTCTCCATGAAAAAGACACTAAACTTGCAGTGGACTCTGACAAACTATTTTCTACTCATGGAAAACAGTTCTGCTTTAATTCAAGGTGAGGTAAAAAAAAAATATCAATTTTCTTTCATATATATATGTTTCCCTGCTGTTTGAATTGTTGTTATTGCCATTGATAGAAGCTCGATGATTAAGCTGAAATATGCATTTCAGGGCCATTTTTGTGTGTCTAAAACACTAAAAACCTTCAGCTTCTGGGGGCGAAGCCCCCAGACCCCAACCCTACTGGGGGCCTTCTGCAACCCCCCAGACCCCCACCTTCTTTTTCACTTTTTCTGAATCCCATGTCTGACACACACAGACACAAACACACACACACACCCCATAGTTGTCATGGTGGAGGTGATAATTATGATGGACATTGGTGTGACATGTATGAGAGAGAGAGAGAGAGGAACAGGTTTTTTTAGTTATCTTTACAATGTGACGCATGCTTTTGCCAAATGAGGCATGACACTTACAGTTGAATATTTCACGAACTTGATGTTTTCCATTGCTAATTAGTTGACTTCACATAGCCGTCACCTCCTACCTATGGGTGCCGTGTGTGTTTTGTGCAAAAAGTGTTATCGAAGCTGTGTGTCGTGTGTGTGGTAAGTTCCAACGAAAATACACAAATGGGGAATTCTTGATTTTTACGTTTTTTCCGACAAATTGAGGCATGTACTTTCAGGAAATATAGTTGAAAAAAATGGGGAATTTTTTGGCATCCCCATTTTTTTCAAATTCCCCATTTGTTACCAAGTGTGTACAGATTTTTTCCTCATTTGTATAGATGTACACGCCCACAGAACCGACTACACACACACAGACACACACACACACCCCATAGTTGTCATGGTGGAGGTGATGATAATTATGATGGTGTGACATGTATGAGAGAGAGAGAGAGGAACAGTTTTTTTTAGTTATCTTTACAATGTCACGCATGCTTTTGCCAAATGAGGCATGACACTTACAGTTGAATATTTTATGAACTTGATGTTTTCCATTGCTAATTAGTTGACTTCACATAGCCGTCACCTCCTACCTATGGGTATTTTTTGTATTAGTCTTTATGCTGGGGTAGGTCGTTTGCGTTTTGTTTCGTGTTTTCCAATCCTGTTTTTAAATTATTTGTCAAGTTATTTATTTCCTTTGTTGTTTATATTTACAGTGACTACCAGTACCACGATTCTGGCGACAAAAGGAATCAACAAGTACAAGACGATGGAAGTTCTGAATCACCTGGGAAGAAGGTTTCCATGGATACAGACACAAGTCCTCCAGTGACACAGGACCACGGACCAGACCGGACCAAGAGTGGAGACGCCACGGAGCAGTTCTCTTCAATTCCTGACTCGCCCACAGCCGTCTACAGCAGGTAGGTTAAACAGTGAATTGTAGTGGTGTCATAGTGGTGGTGATAATAAGTCTATGGCAGAGACTTACCATACCTGATGTGAGCTTATTCACTAAGTAACGACATACAATCGCCAAACGAGCTATGCTCGGCAGTACAGAAAGAGAAGGCGTCACCCTCCTCCCTCGTGTCGGGTACAGACCATCAGATCTCGTTGACGAACTATTACCAGAAAAGGATGACTATTACCAGAAAAGGAGAAGAACAACACCTCCTGGCGGTAGAGAAGGGAAGGTAATCGGGTTGCCTGACTATATGATGCAATTCTTTTGTCTTTGGGAAATTCACTTTGGTTCTTTTTCAAGTCCTATTTCCACATTTAGGAATAAATGCATTTAGTAACATCTTGTGATAAGTATTTAGAAATACAAATAATAAGACAAATATTTAGTTGTTCGTGAGAAAATCCTCTCATAATGGTGCATGTTCTCTCTGTCTCTCTCTCTCTAGATTAGGCTTTGCCTAAAACCTCTATCCTTTGGTAATAAAGTTCAGTTTCAGTTTCTCTCTCTCTCTCTCTCGTTTGTCTCTCTCTCTTGTTTGTCTCTCTCTCTCTCTCTCTCTCTCTCTCTCTCTCTCTCTCTCTCTCTCTCTCTCTCTCTCTCTCTCTCTCTCTCTCTCTCTCTCTCTCAGAAGTCAGAAGTCTTTGGTAGCCGTCAACCAATCTCTTCAAAAAAGTATAGATGAGATGACAGAATGGTGCACCACTAATGCAATGGTTATTCACCCTGTTAAGACGAAAAGTATGGTGATTACAACTAGACCAAAACACCAATTAAAACCCTTACAACTTCAACTGTCAATTGATTCAACTCAAGTGCAACAAGTTAAAGAGCATAAATTATTAGGGGTTACCGTTGATCAAGAATTGAAATGGCAAACTCACTTGAGTAAAATTTGCAAATTAGTATCTAAAAATTTGTACTTATTGTCTAAATTAAGACATTATGCCGATGTGGAAGCACTCAAGTTGTTTTATTACGCTCACATAATGCCCCATATCAACTTTGCTTCAACACTTTGGGATAACTGCAGTGATGTTCATCTCAAACGACTCAATTCTCTTCATCGCCGTGCTGCAAAACTAATTCTGCATGAGTCAAATAAGCCAACAGATGATAAATTAAAGCTCCTTAATTTCCTTCCCTTGAAAGATCAGTTGACGCTAAACAAGGCTGTCTTTATGTACAAAGTAATTAACAATAATGTTCCTGGATATTTAAAATCACATTTCAGACATGCCACAAAAAGATATGGGTCCCAGAACCTGATTCCCCCCATCCCTCGTCTAGACTTGTATAAGTCGAGTTTAGCCTTCTCAGGAGCGTCTATGGAATTCCATACCCCTACCCCTCCGAAATGCCTCTTCTGTGAAAACGTTTAGGCGCCAGTTTCATTCCCGCTTAATGGGTAAATAGAACGCTTTTCATGTCTGATATTTTAGTGCTTTTTACATTTAGTCAAGTTATGTTTGTATTTTGATTTGTTCTTTATGTGTATGTATTGATAATGATATACATGCGAATGATTGGGACAATTCCTCCCCACATTTGTTTTCTCCCTTTTGTTATTAGTTGTTTTGGATGTTTATATGCAATGCATTATTGCAACTATGCTGCAATTTCCAAACTATATTGTTTTTCCCATTTTTGAATGTGTATACAAAACCATAACCCTTTTCTTATTCCTATTTACATTATGTACGTCTGTAAGTAACAATAACCTTGTCAATTTTACTATCTATATTATGTGCGTCTGTATTAAGTGTTTGTATAAGGGACAGGTTGTAAGATTAGGCTTTGCCTAAAACCTCTATCCTTTGGTAATAAAGTTCAGTTTCAGTTTCTCTCCAGATTGCTAAAAGAAATGGTTCTTCTATTTGCAGTGACTATGACGATTCTGGCGACGAATGGTATCCACCAGACGAAGGAAGTTCAGATTCATGTGGGACGATTTGGACGATTTCCGTGGATACAGACACAATTTCAATGACTCAGGATGCTAATGAGAGGGCCTTTTCGAACACACCCGCCTGCAGCAGTGCTCCAAGTTCTGAGAAGTATGATGTCTCCGTGGAAACCAGGACTGGGAATCAAAAGAAGTGGGACAAAAAACATTATTGTAAATTTTGTAACACTCTGAAGACCAAGTTAAGTGCACATCTTCAAAATGTACATAAGAATGAATTAGAGGTTGCTGCTGTTGTGGCTTTGCCAAAAAATAGCAAGGAAAGAAAGGAAGCGTTTGGGAAGCTTCAGAATGATGGGGATAACGAACATAATGCCAATGTGTTGAGAAAAGGGTCTGGTTGCTTGATTCCTAAGTACCGCGGGAAAAATCGAAATGTGGATGAATGTTTGGCATGTCCACACTGTAAGGGACTCTATCTGAAAGCACTCTTGTCAAAACACATGAAAACCTGTCCCTAAAAACCTGTGGATGGTACATACATGAAAGGAACATGTAGAAAGATAGCAAATGTAATGATGCCAGTCAGTGTGTCAATTTCTGCTGGATTCCGACAAATGAAGCAAGATGACATAGCTAGACTTATTCGGGCAGATGGGTTAATTCTGAAGCTGGGTGAAAGGTTGTTTGAGAAAAGAGATGCTGAAGAGCACACTGGTAGCCAGATTGCAAGCAGGCTTCGTGAATTGGGTAGGTTGTTGGAGGTGCTGAGAGAGCGCTCGCAAATGAAAGTCAGCAACCTGATAGCTGCTCTTGATCCATGCAATTTCGATCTCCTAATTGCCTGTGTTCGAGTAATGTCTGCATATGACGACAACATGCACATCTACAAGAAAGGATCATTGGCCCTTAAGATAGGGTACTCATTAAAAAAGTGTCCAACAACCTACCCAATTCACGAAGACTGCTTGCAATCTGGCCACCAGTGTGCTCTTCAGCATCTCTTTTCTCAAACAACCTTTCACCCAGCTGCAGAATTAACCCATCTGCCCGAATAAGTCTAGCTATGTCATCTTGCTTCATTTTACCCAGAACATTTTGTCTTCGTATGGTTCAGAAAGTTTTAAATATCTGACAGGTGTAAAACGGTCTTGTAATGAATGTCTGACCTTTATCAGATTGTTGAACATTTCGTTGGCATTCGCTGGAGTTATTGCGCTGTCGTTTAGGGCAATGTTGATTTGAGTCGTAACTGCCCTCACGTTTTTTATCATCTCCTCGAGATCTTTGATTCGTCCTGGACCCAAACGCGTCGCGGTTTCAACACTGGGACCGGACTCGCGGTAAGGTCTGGCGTCTGATGAGGGCCGATGGGTTTCCTGTTTGTTTGTTGCTTCTCCAGTAGGATTACAAAAGCCGTTTTCTTCTTCAGGCGACGTCGAGCCATCGTCGGATTCGTTTGAATTTGCTTCAGCCTTGTTGCCTTGTGAAGCCATCGTTGGGTCGTTGGGTGGTTGAGAAGAGGCTGAGAGACAGCTCGGCTTAGACGATGATAAGTTGTCTCTCTGGCGCTCAGTTTTCACTGTTTCTTATTGCATTCTCCGCTAAAGAACCCTCGTCTACTGAAGTCTCTTTTGCAGTGGGACCCTCCGGGTCTGATTCACACCCAGAACTGTTCTCTCCATCAGGCTTCAGTGCATCTTTCCTCTCTGGCCTTTCCGCATTCAAATTCTGGTGACAATTCTCACTGAGCTGAGCTGAAATGAGCTGGGAAGTAGTTAGAAGTGGGGCAGGTCCTAAAGAGGACCAGAGCCCAAGGAAAAGAGAAGAGAAGAGGTCCGACTCGAGAACCAGGGAGAGTTGGTGAATAGAGTTCTGTAATGTTCTCGTGATTAATTAACATAAGCATTCAAGGACGCAACATCATGGTTGATCTTTCTTTATTCCATGCCTTGCTCAAGTGTCCCATAGTTCCCTTTTATAATCCGGGCATCCATTCACCGGATGTAAACAACTAAAGTGAAAGTACAAAGCGAAAGTAGATTATTATATCCCTCCTAACCTTGGATAATTTTATGCAACAGAAAGATTCAAGAATGTCTTGTTTTTGATTAACTTAAATTATGGCACATTTCTAATGATTATGACTTTAAACTGAAAATAAACATTATTTGGAATTCCTCCTCCAAGTGAATTGAGAGTTCAATTATAATTGTTTTTGTAATCGTTCATTCTCATCACACACTTGTGATACTGGACAAAACTAAAATTGTTTCTTGGGATCAATTTAAACATAATCATGTCACTTGATTTACTTGAGAAAATATAAATGAATGTCATTTCACACAACCTACTGGTTTTTTTGGTGTTTTTTTTAAATAACACAAATGTATTTTTATATGAGAAAAAAAAAATGTTTGTGACTTAAAAATGAGTTATGTACACACAAAGTCTTTGAGGTGTATGGGTGTTGTGTGTCGTCGGCTGGATCTGCGGACCAGCAACTGTTGTGGAGGCGGAGGCTCCTGTTGATTTTCGTCGTCAGCTGGTAGTCAGTGGGGGTGGCGGGGGGGTCCGGAACAACGGGTGTTGTCACAGGGTCTTCAAGAGGAGCGGGCTTCACAGAAGGCGGCATGCGGCGAAAAAGTGAAGAATTTCTGGTCACCGATGAGCCGTCTGGTTTCCGCGCAGTGACCATTGAGCCGTTTGTTTTGGTCACCAACAGAGGAGTTGGATGGAAGTTGGTCGAAAGTTTATTGTCTGTTCTCTGTTTGATTAGGACAGAGTCACCACTAGCAATGTTTGTTGTTTTAGCATGGTGTCGTTTATCGGCGGCGTCTTTCATTCTGTTTTGCGGCGTGATCCCGGATGCGGATTTCCGCATCGTTGGGGTGAAGTGGGGTTTGGGAATCGGGGAGTTTTGTTCTCGGAGCCCGACTGAACATGAGGAAGTGGGGGGAGTACTGGGTGGTGCAATGGGGCTCTACAGAACCTATGTAGTTCTTGTTTCCAGCTTCAGCGTTGAACGTGAGCGGATCGGATTGCCTTCATCATAGGTTTGTTGAACACTTCTGCCTGTGCATTTGCTTTCGGCCATAGGGGGGTTATTCGTCTGTGTTTTATTCCGCATGATTTCATGTACATTTTCCATTTTTGGCTTATGAATTGCGGGCCGTTGTCTGATTTAACGACATTGGGAATGCCGAAGAGAGAGAAGATCTTGTCAACGACTGGGATCAGGGAGTCAACAGACGTGTTTCTCATTATTCCAACGATGGGTTATCGTGAATACTCACCCGTTATGACTAGTAGAGTTTCACCGGTGTGAAGTGGGCCACAGAAATCTATGCTTTCGGTTTCGGTTAATATATCATATGGGTTTGTTTTACCTCGTCGCCAAATGTAATGTTCTCGTGATTAACATAAGCATTCAAGGACGCAACATCATGGTTGATCTTTCTTTATTCCACGCCTTGCTCAAGTGTCCCATAATTCCCTTTTATAATCCGGGCATCCATTCACCGGATGTAAACAACTAAAGTACAAAGCGAAAGTAGATTATTATAAGTCCTAGAAATCCTGATTGAGGCGAAGTGCAAGTCGGGCGGTGAGGCTGGCTTGTCTTGACTTGTGATGAGATGGCTTGAAGCAGCTGTCGTCCTCGTGGCGTTTCCGAACACCCCCCCCAAAGGTCACTATCAAGGAGCACACACCTCCGGGGCAGCTAGTTTGCGTCCCCGGTGGAAAAAAACAACTAAAAAGATGGGCCAGAGTCATGACCGTGGCCAATTTACCCTAGCCCCATCACATTCATTTCTTGCAACGCTTACAACCAAGGCTTGGATGGTGGGAGAGAGGGGATGGTCCTCAAGAGGACTCAACCCAACTCCACGTAATTTAACACGCGCATCAGACGTCATAATTTTCACATTTACACTTTTACAGACTTGAAATACTGGATTTGCTCCATATTTCCTCACGCAGACATTTCACAACTCATACCTACTTAAAACTGTGTTGATTATGTTCTATGATGACACAGAAATATTGAGTTCCTGACGGCCCGAGAGGACTTAAGGTTATTGGGGGGATTGAATTGAATTGAATTGAATTGAACTTTATTTTACAAGGATTAAGATTTAAGGCTACGCCTTTTCTTACAATCTGTAAGATTGAGTTTATTTTAGAAGGGGGCGGGGGGGGGGTACGGGGGAGTGTGCGATCCCGGTTGGTAGTTATGTCCAGGTACTGTGATTTAAAGGGAATTTATCAAATTGAATCGTTTGCGCAGAGCATTATTATTTTTTTCCCGCACCGCTTTTGTCATGCCAAACTTTTTCCTCTGAAAAATTTGGCGGCAACTTTGGCCAAGATTTGTTAGAGCATTAGTTTGAGTATCGGGCAGATGGGTTAATTCTGAAGCTGGGTGAATTGGTGTTGTGAAACCTAATCCTTCTGAGAACAACCAATAACAATAACCAAAAGGCCATTATGGTTTAAACAGACCTGAGAACCCATACGATTTCGCCGTATTCTGTACGCATGATTGTCGAGAATACAATCGGTACGGTCAGTGGGAAAAAAATACGACGAGAAAAATTTCTAGACTACTTTTATTCACAAGCCCATCTTGAAGCCGATCCAGTATTTTGACACATGATTACAGTTTTTGTCAGTAAAAATAGAAAAAAGGATTTGTTTTAAATGTACATGTATAGGTAAACTTAATTAACGATGTGGCGGACGCGTGTGAAGCATGTTTGAATCATGGATGTTCAAATGCTGTGGGGAGTACGCTCATTGTTCTGAAAATACACCAAGTTTGTTTGAGAATACTCTAAGTGCAAAACAGGGGTTCCCAGGTCTGTTTAAAGCACAAAGCTAATGATGTTGCAGTATCACATTAACATCACAAATACTTTTTTAAACCGCATCTTAAAAATTGGTGTCAAGCCTGACCCCAATTTGAAATATTAAAACCAACAGAATGTTTTGGTTTATTCCTCCGATTAAAATAACACTGTGATTATATTTTGACGAGTACACATGTGCCTGTGCCTCAAATGTCACCATACAAATGTAAAATCCAATCTTGGACTTAGTGACGTCTTGTGACACAGTTCGAACCTTTAAAAGGGTTTTTGTTTCCCTCAAGGTCACACTTGAAAATTCCTTGATCTCAGTAACAATTCCTTTTTAGTAAAGAACAAAATTAATGATGACAACAACTCGCTAACATACCGTTATGGCCTGGCCAACACTGCATGTGTAGTCGCTGAACATTACGACAAGTCCAAACAACTTTTGCTTATTTTGAATTCA
>NW_027128736.1:0-22506 GCF_037325665.1 Littorina saxatilis
ATGGTAGCTTTCAATAAACAGGCTATATAATAGCTTTCAATATACAGGCTATATAGCAGATTTCAATATACAGGCTATATAGTAGATTTCAATAAACAGGCTATAAAGAAGCTTTCAATTTACAGACTATACGTACGTATAGTAGATTTCAATAAACAGGCTATATGGTAGCTTTCAATAAACAGGCTATATAATAGCTTTCAATATACAGGCTATATAGCAGATTTCAATAAACAGGCTATATAGTAGATTTCAATATACAGGCTATATAGAAGATTTCAATAAACAGGCTATAAAGAAGCTTTCAATAAACAGCGCACAGCTGTTGTCAATCACATTTTGATTGAATTGTTTCATTCAGTGACATGTACGAAAAGACATGAACACTTTAGAACAACTTGATCTTCATTATTTACCGTTATTGGCCTAAATGTGAATAGTTTCAAACACTGAGACCACCACCTTTGTAAACTAAGAAAGAGAACAAAATTGAATCAGTCCCGAATTGCCAACTAGATGGAAAGGACATGAAACAACAACCAACCAACTTGTTATACACATGTACACTGTGCGGAGTGTTTCATACAGCCAGTCATTCTGATCAGTCATCGCTCAACGGCTATCGCCAGTTATCTCTCTGACCGGACGCTACAGTCCTACGCGAGTTATCTCCCATATGTTTTTCGCGAGCACTAATCTAAATTTGAGATCAGTGTTCGCGAGACGAAAATGACTTCGACAGTGATCTCCGTTCTGTTCTTCACAGTTATGATAAAGACATCGTTCTAAGGTCAAAACAAGTCGAAATTTTGGGACTGCTGCCGGAAGGAGACCGTAATATATGGTTTCATCACTGTCAACTGGTTACAGGAAAAATCGTCTGCTCCAGTGACATTTTTGCCATATTTAGAGTTGTTTGCACAGTAAATACAGCCGCAAAAAATAGCTCGCTTGAAACTGTCTTACATATCAATTCCTTTGTAATTTATAAGTTACAAAACACCATGAAAAATCATTATCGACGATCGCGAATCTGCTTATATCAATAATACATTACAAAAAGCTCTAAATATGTTAAAAAAAAAAAATCGGTTTCCTTGCCAGACAAGGAAACTCAAGGCATCCTGTCAGGGAGAGAATGAGCCGAACTCATTTTGACCTGAGGTCAGGATGACAGCCAGTTGCATTCAATTTCGATGTTTCGTGTACACCCAACACTTAACACAGGCGGAACAGATAAGGCGAATATTTCGGAACCGATCGCTGGGATAACTTATCGAATTATTACGGCAGACTATTTTGACACTGCGGTTGGCACCGATTACTTCTTTTTCACAACGTGTGTGGAATGTGTGCTTCCACAAAAAAATGTGCCTGTCATTTGAAAGGACGGCGCAGCGAAACGACGAGAAAAGAATGCTTAGATTTGAATCGTAGTGTATAAATAAACAGAATAGGAGACGAACAGGTATAAGTTACAAAAGAAAAGAAAACTCATTTAGTTGATTTAAGCCAGTGTCAACAGAATATATACCAGTAAGTAAGCGCATAGCCCTAAAAAAAAAAAAAAAAAAAATATCGAGCTAGATCGCGCACAGATATGCAAAACCAAGGTACAGATATACCAGACAGAAATACAGTTTCTTTTCTCTCTCTCCCCCCCTCTCTCTCTCTCTCTCTCTCTCTCTCTCTCTCTCTCTCTCTCTCTCTCTCTCTCTCTCTGCATTGTGAACCGCAAAGATCCGCTGAAGAATCGATTTTGTGAACTTCCGACATTTCACCCAGGGCCTAATTTTCGCTTGCAACTGGACATGAGTCGGCAAACATAGGTCAGCTGTTGCAGCTGAATAAAAGACGAAAAAGGTTGGGATTGCTGGAATTTGCTACTCTACAGCCTATTATGAAGTGGGCGAAGTCGACTTCGCGAAGTCTGGCTTCACGAAACTCTCTGCACTCAATTTTAGGTAAAAAGACGTCAACTTCGGGCTCAGTTAAAGGCACAGTACGCCTTCCGTTAACCATCACAGAGCTCCCCGAGCGTCTACATACAGTACCAGCATACTTCCATTTGAACGCTCACCGAACGGGAACATCCTGGCTGCTTTCTGTCGAGCGTGAGAAATTTTCAAAGAATTTATTTTCGTGGACTTGGTCCTCTACAACAATGGCGCCTCGTTTTGGTGCTGGACGGCTGTTATGATAACGGAAATCACGCCCGGACAGTAAGCCTCCCGTAAACCATCACAGATACTTTCAGGCTTTTACACACAGTACAAACACCCTTCCATTTGAACGCTCACCAAACGGGAACATCCTAGGTGCCCTACGTAAAGAGCGAGCAATTTTTAAAGAATTAATTTTGCAGATTGTCTCGAACACTTTTTGGACCCATCCTGAACTCAGGTCAAAAATGAGTTACTTCCCTTCGGGTCTCATTCTATCGATGTAAACTGGCAATAGCCGTGGATCGATGATTATCAGAATGTTTTTGGACCGTGGTGCGTTTTTGCGCTAGATCTAACTTTTAAAATCTAAATAATAAATTGACAGCTTGTTACACAAACATTCTTACAAAAGAATTCTTTTTTCATCAAGACAAGATCAGTACAATTCGAAGTTGTGAAAGTTTGAAAAAAGAAAAGCCCGGAAGCAGGGTCACGCAAGGGTCGTAGCAGACGACGGTTTATGCATATATCGCCGTTCCTCTCAACAGTCAAAAGCCATCGCTAAAGTTCTTTTGAACCACACCCGTTTGTTTCGTGCATAAAAAACGTGCTATTGTAAATAAGCTCACATCGAGTCGCATTCAAATGACTAACTGACGACTACATTGTGAAAAAGGGAAACTGGATCATACGGGTTCACGATGGCTCAGGGGTAAGATAAACCACACAAAAATTAATTCTTTGAAAATTGTTCGCCCTTTACGGAGGGCACCTAGGATGTTCTCAATCGGTGAGTGTTTAAATGAAAGGGTGTTTGTACTGTGTGTAAAAGCCTGACCGTATCTGTGATGGTTTACGGGAGGCTTACTCAGGGGTGGGCACAATATCTTTGCTTGTAGCAAAAGTAATATTGTTTGTAGCAGAACTTGGCGCGAAGCGCCAAGTCGACGGCGCGAAGCGCCTAGTTTGCTAGGGGGGTCCGGGGGCATGCCCCCCCGGAAAATTTTTGAAAAAAAGGAAGCAAATGGTACAATCTGGTGCATTCTGAGGGTGATAATTGCCAGTTTCTGGCAGCAGATTTTGTCACTGATTTTTGTGGAAAATCGCCTGTTTGCCCCTTAACATACACTTAACATACCAGTCAATACACTTGGGCATACACCTGTTGGTACCCACTGTTGTAGATCGAAAGGCCTCAGCCGATTTACTGTTCAAACACCTGAACGCTAACCAAAACACAGAAGTAGTATTTCTGCAATAAATTTGATTGCAAAAGCCTTGTTGCAGTTGTAACGAGACACGGAAGAGGTGGCCCATCGTTTTGAGAATCTCCCAATTGCATCATTTCGTTGCCAATCCCTGTGAATCTTTTTCTATTAGCCCCCCCCCCCCCCCCCCCTCCCCGGCTCTTTCCGCTTTAAGTTTATTCAGTGCCTTTTGTTATCAACTTCCCTACCTGTCTCCCTATAACGGCAGGTGCAGATTTTACGTTGTTTTGGGATTCCCCTTCTGGCTTCACCCCCCCCCCCCCCCCCCACCCCCACCCTGCTCCTCCTCCAGTCATTCCAACACGAGCGGCAACCGGAATTAACTCAGAACGAAAAACAGATTCTGCACAACAAAGAACAGATCTATCACAATGATTCAATGTCGGTCAGTCGACCTTCAACAACAAGTTGTCTGCCAGGCGCCTACATCAAATTGAAATGAAAGTGAAAGAAGAAGAAGCAGTGAAGATGCTAGAAGAAAGCCACACCAAGCGTGATCACCGGGCAGATCTGCATTGGTACTTTGCATTTTAGATTGAAGTACAACGGCTAACAACACATTATGAAAGCCGTACCTTTTGAAAAATGAACGAATGTCCAGCGTTTTCCTTGCGCTTCGGGCGCTTTCTTCGTTTTCCCTCGCTTCCATCTTTGAAAAAGACGCGATACGACTTTTCCAGACTTCAGAACAGAAGAGTGCCAAAGAGTGCTCGATATGGTCAGGCTACACACCACCGATTGATCAGCCTTGGAATCAGCTAAAATAGATCTGGGGAAAAAAACACATAGCAAATTTAAAAAGAGCACTCTGTCGCAACTTGTCGCAATTTCGCCTATCGCAAAATCGGCTTCCCTTGTCGCAAAAAAATGCGACAATG
Source organism: Littorina saxatilis (assembly GCF_037325665.1). NCBI lineage: Eukaryota > Metazoa > Mollusca > Gastropoda > Littorinimorpha > Littorinidae > Littorina > Littorina saxatilis. The sequence continues at coordinate 4,312 of NW_027128736.1, forward strand.
CGACAGGTGCCCACCCCTGCTTACTGTGCCTTTAAGGAAGGCCCTAAACTAGCGGGTGGCCGGAACACGGGGTGATACTGAAATATATTCCTCACTAACGTGGGGACTTAACTGGGTTTGCGTGACTTGCACCTCGCGTCTGTTCACTAGCTTCACGTGCGCGGATATTTGTCTGTCATGAGGCGACCAGGCAACACTGATTTTCGGTCCTCCTTGGGCGGTCACGTACCTTCCTCCTCCTTATTCTCCCTTTGCCGTCTTGGTGGCGACTCTGTCGTTCGGATGTTTTTTTTCTCTCCAGAATCGTTGTGTGTGTCGTTGGGCAAATACGAGACGTGCATGCACTCGAGAGGTAATCGATGAATATACATGCGAGCACGAATGGACTAGTGCGTACGCACGCACGCACGCACGCACGCACGTACGCGCGCATGGGCACACACACACACACACACACACACACACACTCACACAAACACACACACACACACACACACACACACACACACACACACACATTTAAAAACATATTTAAATATATCCCACACTAACGAAAAACAATGATTCTGTTTTTATGTCTGTTGTTTGGTTTGTGCCGTATAAGCCTTAAGGTTTCGTGGCAATAACATTATAAGATGTTTGATGGGTTGTTGACAGACCAGCTTTTTTGTCGGTCCGAGGGGGAGCATATCGTCTTTTGTTTCATATTTATTGACCAAGGCCGAAGGCCGCGGTCAATAAATATGAAACAAAAGTCGATATGCCCCCCGAGGACCGACAAAAAAGCTGGTCTGGCAACAAACCATCAAACATCGTTTTTGTCATCATTTTGGTGGTACAACATTAAGTGCAAAATCAACACAGGGAGCCATGGTTTGAAACGCGAGTTCTGTTATTATAATGCATGTTCGGGGCCCCAGCACGTTGTTCAAAGCTGGCGTGCGAAAGCAACTTACTGTGTGTGATTTGAGTTTATAATGTTGAGACAAGTATGTCAGGTTTGAGGATGCGAAGTTCTGTAGGTTCCGACTACAGAGTGGTGTGTGAAACCAACAGTAAGCGCCTTTGAGACGATAGTGCCCACATGTTGCATTCGAGCGATGGGATTGTCGTATTTCAAACGAGGTGATTTGCTTGCACAGTCAGCGTTGACCATCTCACAACAGATCTGTTATGTGGATTATCGTGCGGCGTTCGAGTCGGGGGCAAGGAATCGCAGGAAGCAAAGATGAGTCTTTTTCCATTGTCACCTTTCTTTCCGGTTGTTGGTGCATATAATATTGTGCGGACAAAATGATGCGACGGCGAGTGTTTTTTGCCTCCAAGATTTTGTGGTGTGGGTATTGTTTTGCTCGTTTCATACCCACACCAAAACCTGAAACACACCCCACCCCACCCTCCCCCTCCCTCACAATCAGTCCATAAACACAAACACTGACACACACAAATTAATGATCAACTTACCCCCCCCCCCCCCAACCCTTCACTTGCACACCTGCAACGCAGACGATCATATTATTGATGGTCAGTGTTGGGTTTTTTGTTCTTGTTTGTGTTATTGCAGAATCGGTTTTCTCTTATTGCTACACGTGTCTCTTCATTACATTTCACCATCGCCCTACCACCCTGCCCCTCTCGGTATTCCACCCCTCGGTTTTCAGTAAGGTCACAGAAGATTTGCATCGTGCAGCACTGCACGAATTGGGTCAAAGGACACAAACGATTTGCGTCGTGCCGCGAAGGAAAGATAATCGCGATCTTGTTTCTCATTGCCTCTCTGTTTTTCATTAGACTTGTCATTCTGCTTGCTCGGCTTTGTCAGATGTCTTCATTTCTTGTTGCTATGTTCTTTGCTTTTTTATTATTATTTTTTTATTTGCGCGCTTAGTTTATCGATACAACGTCGTGTGCACGGGTCAAAATGTGTGTGTCAGGGGTCAATTGGTTTGACTTAAACTTGACGTTCGTGTTTCTCCAAACAGAGATACACGCACTCCATGACTTTGTGAGAAGATAAAACATATCGATAGGTTTCATTTGTTTGTGATAAAGCATAAATGTATGACCTTTGATGAGGTAGTTTTGTTTTTTGTTTACATTTGCCAGTTTGCCAGTTCGTATTTAGAACTTGGCGAAGCAGTGTCGTCTGTTTAGGTCTGGGGAAACGCCAATGAAAAGAGCCGAAGAATCCTCGAGCGTTTCTATTGGGTTTGCTTTTGATTATCCATGTAATAGGGCTTCCTGCAACTATGGTAACCGGGGATTTATTCCCCGGGGAACATGACATTTATTTCCCAGGTGCTTGTGAATGAAAACTCGTGAAAATGATGACAAATTGTTTTATTCTATTCTATCCCCCCCCCCAACACACACACACACGCAGAAGCAACATACAGCAAGCTTATCAGTAGACAAATAGGTCGTGTCTTTTCTTCTTTTTCCTTCGATATGCATCGAGCAGGCTTTATTACGAGAGTGCAGAAAACACTCATAGTGTTTGTTCACGAGCGCAAAGAACTTCAACACTCCATTATAGTGTTTTTGTACGCCGTTACAACACTCATTCCAATCCGTTGACGCATGAACAGACAAACGGGCGATGTTTCTAGCAGTGAAAAATCGAAAGAAGCTCATGTGAAAGATGCCGTCGGCTCTGATCGTCCGTTTTTTGTTTGTTTTGTTTTGTTAGACGGACGTATAACAGAACTATACCGCTTTGTCGCTGAAATACTTTCGGAAGGAGGCCGTATATTGCACAATGCAAGTAGATTTTGGCTACTTTATCATTAAGCCATGGGTCAATATTTCACAGTAACATAAGATCGCCCTGTTATCACTTGTTGTGAAACAAGGATTCAAAGTACTTTCCTTCTGTCAACCACTGTAGACCTGCCAAGCGTTTTTGCTTGAGAAGAAAGCATCCTTCAATCTGTGAACGCATACTTTATTTCAACGATCTGGCTACTTTTTGTACATTTTATTTGTGTGACACATAAGTCAATCCGTCCAACTAATTCTTTAGAAATTTCCATTTTGCACACAAAGCCGCAGCATGGCTGTTGAGTTTTGGAATGTGTCTAAGTGGAAGAACGTTCTTATCGCATGCAGAATCCCGAACAGTAAGTTCCGTGATGATGTAGATGATCGCACACGCAGGTTGGATATGGTACCTTTCCAAGGCACACTCTTTCCCGTGAAAACAGTGAGTCTCACAGTTTCAGATCAGGTGAGACCACACCTCCGCTTGGTTCAGTAAAGTTGGTTTAATCTAAATAGGTGTAATGTTAAACTTGTGGGGTCCAGATTTGGCCTATATGGTCCGCTGGACCCAAAAAACTACAATTAACTAACTAACTAACTAACCTCCGCTTGGTCACATACCAAAAATGAACAGCCTGGGTGGTCTCTGTGCACAGTGGGAATTGTTTTGTCAATTACATTTGTGAGAGCCACTAGTGGCTTATTAAGAAAGTAATTCATTCAAAAAATCCCACTCACCACAAAAGGCAGTCAGCGTGTTAAATTGTGGTATGTGTCCACATGAAGGGATGGTCTTGTCTCGTGTAAAAGCTGGGCCAGATTGGAGAAGGTGAGACCCCCCGCGGGTTAGGGGGAAGAATTTACCCGATGCTCCCCAGCATGTCGTAAGAGGCGACTAACGGATTCTGTTTCTCCTTTTACCCTTGTTAAGTGTTTCTTGTATCTATATATATATACGACTTGTGTCTGTGTGTGTGTGTGTGTGTGTGTCTGTGTGTGAGTTCGCGATGCACGGCCAAAGTTCTCGATGGATCTGCTTCAAATTTGGTGGGCATATTCAGGTACACCCGGGACAGGACACAACCTGGTCAATATTTCAACACGTGCTCTCAGCGCGCAGCGCTGAACCGATTTTGGTTCCACCTCAGCTATTTTGGTTCCACCTCAGCTACCCGGGCCCCCATACCGACACACCAAAGCCAAAGTTCTCGGTGGATCTTTTTCAAATTTGGACACCGTATTCAGCTACACCCCGGACACAATATCATCGATGAGATATTTCAACACGTGCTCTCAGCGCGCAGCGCTGAACCGATTTTGGTTTTTGTGTTCATTTCACCATTATAAGTAACTCTTCCTTATCTTCTCATCTTCTCCAGGTTTTCAGCGTTTACCTCCCTTCCTTCGTATGGTGCACTATAGTATGAGTGGGGCGTCTTCGGATATTCCCGGCGTTCTGTTACTATTTTTAGAAGGTCACCGCAGTGTCCAGAACGTAAATTGGACCCGTAAATTATCCTCACTGTAAAAGTGCAAAGGTCGAATCAATTTATAGACACGCGAAAAATACACTGTCATCTATCTCTCTATAGATACGGCTTCTCTGTGTTTGTGTGTGTGTGTGTGTGTGTGTGTGTCTCTCTATGTGAGCAACACCTGGGGATTGTTTAGTTCTGTTTGTGATGTGATCTGGCGGCTTTTGTGTATTTGTATGTACTGGCCTTCCTTTGAAAAGCCATAACAGTTCAAAAGGGCTTACAGATAAGCTATAAATTGCTCAATCCTGTTTGAGTGGAGTTCGCCTCCAAAGGTGATTAACACGGTTACATTCGTCGACAAGGATGGGACTCGATATGGTCAGAAATGGCATTATGGCCACTGAATCTTTTCGTGCTGTTCCCATTCCACGAATCTGGGAGGGACCTAAGCTTGGCGGGTCCATTGTTCGGACCCGGCGAAGCCGGCGTACGGCTCTAAGTACTTCTTCCCAGCGAAGCCGGCTACCCGGCGAAGCGGGTATTCATTCTAGTCTATATATACGACTTGTGTGTGTGTGTGTGTGTGTGTGTGTGTGTGTGTGTGTGTGTGTGTGTGTGTGTGTGTGTGTGTGTGTGTGTGTGTGTGTGTGTGTGTGTGTGTATGTGATTGTTCGCCATGCACGGCCAAAGTTCTCGATGGATCTGCTTCAAATTTGGTGTCCATATTCAGATACACCCTGCACAAAATCTGGTCGATGAGATATTTCAACACGTGCTCTCAGCGCGCAGCGCTGAACCGATTTTGGTTCCACCTCAGCTACCCGTGCCCCCATACCGACACACCAAAGCCAAAGTTCTCGGTGGATCTTTTTCAAATTTGGACACCGTATTCAGCTACACCCCGGACACAATATCATCGATGGGATATTTCAACACGTGCTCTCAGCGCGCAGCGCTGAACCGATTTGGGTTTTTGTGTTCATTTCACCATTACAAGTAACTCTTCCTTATCTTCTCCACTGTTTTGCGTTTATCTCCCTTCCTTCGTGTGGCTTCAATCCATATTCCCGTTTCTAAGTTACTATTTTTAGAATGTCACTGCGCTGTCCAGAACGCTTCCCTTGCACCCGTAAGTTGTTCTTACTGTCAAAGTGAAAAGGTCGAATCAATTTATAGCCACGCGAAAAATACACTCTCACCTATCTCTATATATTTATAGATATAGATATACATATATATATGCGGCTTCTCTGTGTGTGTGTGTGTTTGTGTGTGTGTGTGGGCAAAAACCTGTGTATTGTAGAGTTCTGTTTGTGATGTGGTCTAGCGGCTTTTGTCTGTCTGTCTCGTGAAAGCGGACAAACACTCAAGTCCTTAATGGCTCAAAACCGTAGGACTTTTAATATTAATTTTAACCCTGTCTGTCTCATTCGGGAAGCCCCATCAAAACAGAAGAACACCTATAATGCATGCCCACGTGTAATAAAAAGGATTAACCGCCTAAGGGCAGAAGCTGGGAATTACCAATTTCTAGAGCTTAAATGCACCTGTCAATCCGACCTCACCATTGCTCATTTGACTTTGGAGTGTGATTTGAACTCATGCCACTTTCAACCCCTGACTCAGTTTATAAACTCAAATAGAAATATTCTGCCAAATACCTCAAAGGAAAAATTAAGCTATCTTTTAAGTTTTAATAAAGACCTTGGGTGGCAAGGTCCCAAACTTATCGCTGGACTTATGCACACGCACCCACTTGGTCCCTGGATATGAAGAGACATTGCTGCGGCTGACGCCATTGCTTCTCATACAGCTACTATATATTTTTATCAGAACTTTTAAAAATACCATTTTATATCCAAGTATCTCTTAACACCATTTTTAATTAGATGAGCGAGGGTGTGCGGGGGGCGGGAGGGTGGTGAACCACTGTACATAAAGGGAAAGTTTGTGTGCGTGCCTGTGTGTGTTCTTAATCTAAGACAAATGTCGCCAATGTTTTTACAGAGTGACGTTAAATAAACGATTTTATCATCTTTATTATCTGTCTGTATGTTCTGGCATTTGAGAAGCCACAACAGATAATATAGGGCTAAGAAATAAGCTCTAAAATTCTCAATCCCGTTTGACAGGACTTCGCCTGCAAAGGTGATTGTGATGAACCGCCACGCTGTCTATCTCTGTCTCGCGATTCACCCCATATTCCCGTTTCTAAGTTACTATTTTTAGAATGTCACTGCGCTGTCCAGAACGCTTCCCTTGCACCCGTAAGTTGTTCTTACTGTCAAAGTGAAAAGGTCGAATCAATTTATAGCCACGCGAAAAATACACTGTCACCTATCTCTATATATTTATAGATATATATGTTCTGCGCGAACTTAGAATCCGGTTTCATTCTAGAATGGACCGGGTCCAGGTTGGAATTCTAACCCTGCGCAAGTGCAGGGGTGCCATTCTAGAATGAAACCCTTGTTGCTGGTCCATTCTAGAATCGGCCGTGCGCAAGGTTGGAATTTGGGTCCAAGTTGGAATAGTCATTTCAGTTAGACTATCACACAGCCAAAGCCACAAATGTGGATTTTCTGTTTGTTTTTGTTTTTTGTGTGTTTGGTTGGGGTTTTTTTCTCGGGTTTTTTACACTTTACTCAAAGACATCGTGAATTGGGATTGTGATGTTCTGAAAGTGATTACGATTTTGAGAGACACTCAGCACTGATCGCTACTAACGGAAATTTCCGGACTAACAGTGTTTTGGTGATCTCGCTTGTAACTTTTAATTTTATTCATATACATGAAGTTGGTCTTCTGAATTGTGAAGATATAATGTCAACTTTTTTTAAAACCTGTGACAACAGCTCTATAACTCACTCTGTCCTTCTGTTGGTCTGTCTGTCGGTTAGTCGGTCTGACCGTCTGTCTGTCTGTCTGTCAAAAAAATTGTCAAAAAACCGGACATTTCCGAGAGGGAGACAGCGCTCACATTGCAAGCGGCCGCAACCGGCTCTCATCACAAAAACAACTGCCCTGCAAACAATACCGCCCTGGTAGTCCCCCTTGCTATGGTCTGCCTTTGTTTATTGCGTACTCAGGAGTGTCAACTTTCTTGACATGACATGACATCGCAAGATTGCCAAAGGATTTTTTTCAGGGGTAGACAAATCAGCCCCATTTTATCAAAGGGAAGGTGCAGGTGGAGATAATTCAAGGGAAGACAACTCTGTCTTACCTACAAACATTACGGCCCCCTTTATTCAAGGGTTTCATTCTAGAATGGCACCCCTGTACTTGCGCAGGGTTAGAATTCCAACCTGGACCCGGTCCATTCTAGAATGAAACCGGATTCTAAGTTCGCGCAGAACATAGATATACATATACGGCTTCTCTGTGTGTGTGTGTGTTTGTGTGTGTGTGTGGGCAAAAACCTGTGGATTGTATAGTTCTGTTTGTGATGGGGTCTAGCGGCTTTTGTCTGTCTGTATCGGGGGTCATTTTTGTCCTCAGACTCAGCACGAGTAATTCACTGCAGTTGCTGGCCCGTAAAGTGCGTCTTTCACAAGCAGACATGCTGATTACATAGCGACTGCTTTAACGTACCTCGAGCTTACATAGCCAAGTCAGTGCTCAAAATACGATTTCTTCCCGAATTCCTGATGGTAAAGGGGGACAATCACATTTTGTGTGTGTTTTAAACACACGACACAGCTCTCTTGGCATAGACCCAGAGAGGGCTTTTTTAACTGCCCTTGGTGGGTTTTCCACTCGCCCTGCAGGAGTCCTCGTGATTCTCGGGAGAGAAGTGAAAGTCACTAGAGGGTGAGCTTCAGCTCACTCTTTGTCAAGGGACGCTTTTGTCATCCCTTCTTTTTTATTTTAACAGTGCGAGACGCCTGCTCATACCAAAGCTCATTTTCTAGTCATTTCGCTTTTAGAGGGTCCTCTACCAAGGTCGCTCACAACTACACACAAACACACTGCTCTCTGAGTACTCCTCACTGCATTTGAACACCAAAAGGCCCTCACAATGGCCACTGCCACCTTTGTCATAAGCGACAAACCACCTTTGGCTACCTCTACCCCTGCTGAATCTATGGACAGCACATTGTGTTGCACACCCCGAAAAAGGTTAAGAGATTCCGACAGCTTCTCTCCAACAAGCTCAAAAAAGACAAAAGAGGGCTCAAACAACCACTCTGACGCTGACACCAGTGTCAATAACCACAACGCAGCAGTGCCCTCAGAAGACGGGAACATTTCACCTTCCCAAAGCACAGAAGGCGATGACATTTTTAAAACTCAACGCCGCCGTCAGCGGAAGAAAAAAGCACCCATTGCTAACAGTGATGCCGAACAGGCTCTGCCTCAGCCACAGTCAAAAGTCTCACAACCAGTCAAAACTGGGCCCCCTAGACACACAAAGTCAAAAAAGGTGACACCAAGTCTTCCTCCAACCTTTGCACAATACCCAGTCATTCTCACCAACGCGGCTACAGGTCCAGCTATGTTCTCGAAACTTGGGCCATCACTCCAGTGTCGTGTTTTGGTTGACGCGGTCGGTCAGATAGAAGGTGTACGACCTCTGCCCTCGGGCAAATTCTTGATTGCATGCTGCAATGAAAAACAACAACATAAACTTGCCAATCTCACCAGTCTCGCTCAAGTGCAAATAAGATGCACTATACCAGAGGCAACAACGGAAGGTGTCATCAGACCCATCCCACTCTCTGAAGACCTTGATAAACTTCAACAATCTCTTGAGAAAGTAAAATCTCTTCAGCGGTTAAAAAACCAGAAGGGGGAACTTACTCAAGCTGTCAAAATCACTTTTTTTTAAAGAAAACGCTACCAGATACAGTGAAGATAGTGAAAACCTTCTTTGCTGTCGAACCCTATGTGGCCCCAGTCAGAAGGTGTACTAAGTGCCAGAGATTGGGACATGGCTCCAAACAATGTAAAGCCAGACAAGACAAATGCCCAAGATGCGGTCAAAAGAAAGACCACCCAGTTGACAACTGTCCAAATGACAAACACTGCCTAAACTGTGGCGGTCCCCACTCGGCAGCTTACTTAGGCTGTCCTGAGCTAGTGCTCCGAAGAACAGCAAACAAAATCCGAGCAGCCAAATACATCCCATATGCAGAAGCAATAAGAAGAGCAAAGTTTGAAATAATGAAAAAACAAAAGAAAGACCCAGATACATCTAATGACTCTGATTCAGAAGTCGATGAGTGCTGGGTGCTGAAAATGGCAGGGGGGAAAAGTGCTCCTCGCGGTGCCAGCAAAGCAAAGAGAAACCTGGCTACCTCCCCAGCTTTCGTGGCTGAGATTGAAAAACAGGATTATAGCACTATCTGGCCAGAACCAACAACAAGCCGCATACGCACAGGAAATCAAGGCGGACCAAGCAACCCTCGTAGTGAAAACCCCATTTCAGAGCAAAATATCGCCCTCCAGAGACCTGGACAAAGAACTGACATAAACCCTATTAATAATGAGTCTACTGTTGCCCAGAAACTAAAATCAACACACAATGTAAAAAAGGCCCCCACAAAAGCAGCAGACAAAACAAAGACAAACAAACAGCCAACAACAAACAATGAGAAAAAGGTTGCTGATGCAGAATCTCAAACTTCCCCCACACACGATTATGATGACTTGTTCATGGATGAACCAAAGTTGATGATTGTTGAGGAAGATGAAACACAAAACACACCAAAGCCACAGTCCGAAGACTGCCTCAGACAACATATTTTAAAAGAAAGCTATGCAAAGATGAAGATGATGAGCGCCGAGAACTGCGGTGAGGTGTTCAAATTCGTCACTGGCATCCTAGCTGCACTTATTGAAGCAAAAACGAATGAAAGCCCCGAAAATGTTCTGACACTTCTGACAGGGCTATATACTGAAATATTTAAGCCAAAGGAAAATCCAACCCCACCAGCCTTAAATAAGATACTTTCCACTCAATGCGCTCTTCTCGGCATTCAGGGAGGCAGATCTGTAACAGAGTCTCAACCCCTTGACAACACAATGACATAGAGAGTTGAGGGGCAGATCAAACGGTCACAACAGACTTTAGGTCTTCTGTGATTGAAATGGATTCAAGAATAAATATACTGCAGTGGAACTGTCGTTCCCTTAACACTGCTCTACCGTACCTTATTAATTATCTTAACCAAAACAACATGTTCAATGTATTATTGATACAGTCCTCACTCTGTCATGCGGGAAAACTCCCCTTCATATCTGGTTTCTTTTACCCACCCGTCACAGATTATCAGGTTGATGATACGAGCGGAGCACAAACTATCAAGTGCACAGTAACCTATGTCAGAGACAATCTGAAGTACAATGTTCACCCAACCCCTGTTCCGGCCGACACAAAAATACATTCAAACCTAGTTGAACTTCTGCTGAATGATGGCCCATCCATCTTCTTATTAAACATATATAACAGAAACATTACCAAAGGCCCGATTTTCAGCTGGCTCCCAGAGCTCGACGGAAGACGCACCTGGGTGATCGGAGGAGATGTTAATGGCCGAAACCCCAGCTGTGGGATGCCAACTTCCCCGATCAGACATGTGCCGTGGGAAAGAGCCTTGCCACCTATATAACGCAATCAAATGTGTACTTACTAAATGACGGATCAGCAACCAGAATACCCGATATCTCAAACCAACACCCCTCCGCCATTGACATAACCTTGGTTAGTCCCACTCTCGGATTAACAACGGACTGGTGCGTTGTGTCAGATAAATTAAAAAGCGACCACTTACCAATCATGATATCCATTATTGGGAAATCACCACACACAGAGCCAGGCCCAAAAGCCTTAAAATACAATTATAAAAAGGCGGACTGGGCAGTTTTCAAGGACGCTGTCACTAAGTCTGCCGATGCATATACCCTCTTGGATGGCAATCCAGAGTCCCAAGAAAGTATCGACAACAAATATAAACAGCTAAGATCAAACCTGCTGAATGCAATGGAATTGTCAATCCCCAAAACAAAACCTTTTATCGGACCCAGTAGAACTGATCAGAGCCCATGGTGGACAGAAGAATGCAGAACAGCCATCAGGTTAAAAAGAACTGCAAAAGAGAAGTATGATCGCTTCAGGTCTGCACAAAACCACAACAATATGAAATCAACTGAAGAACAATGTGACAAAATTATAGACAAAGCAAAAAAAGAATATTTTGAAAACATGTCCAGCAAAGTGAGCGATTACAGAGATGCTGGAAAAATTTGGACCAAAATAAGGAAATTCAAATGCAGACACAAGCAGGTTGAACGTCCTCTTATGCACGAAGGAAAAAAATATGAAAGCCTTCCTGAAAAAGCAGAACTGTTTGCAGATATTTTTGCAGCAGCAAGCCAAACAGATAAACTGTTATGTGAGCAGGAACTCTTCCGTAAGAAGTGGGAGGATAAACAGGACTTAAACGACCCAGAACTCAACCCTTCCTTAAAAATAAATGCTCCCTTATCCATTCAAGAACTGAAAACGGCTATAGCATCGGTGACAAAAGTCCGATCCGCCTGCGGTTCTGATCCAATAAACTATCAGGTCATACAACATTTACCAAACCAAGGATTAAATCTTTTACTGGATTTTTATTCAACATGCTGGAAGTCTGGCCTGATTCCCACAGCTTGGAAAGAGGCTGTTGTGATCCCCATTTTAAAGCCTGGAAAACCAAGAGCTAACCCTTCCAACTGGCGCCCTATATCTCTGACCTCCCATCTGAGCAAAATCTATGAAAGAATACTAAAATCCAGACTAGAAGATGAAATGGAAAGAAAAAAGGTAATACCCCTGTGCCAAGCCGGTTTCCGTCGAGGCAGGGGTGTCTCGGATCACATTGTAAAACTGTCCTCTAAAAATTAAGAAAGCTCTCTCACGCAAGAAGTCTCTCTTTGCTGTCTTTTTTGACATCAAAAAAGCCTACGATACAGTATGGCATCAACGATTGTTGTTCAAATTGAAGCAATTAGGCATCAGTGGTAATATGTTTCAATACATAAAAAGCTTTCTACTGAACAGATCCTTTCAAACTGATTATAAAGGTGCCAAATCATCCACTCGCAAAGTTGACATGGGAGTGCCACAGGGCTCAGTAATAGCACCACTGCTTTTTAGCATTATGCTGCATGACATATCGACAATTAAAACACATGGAGCCGAACTGACGCTTTATGCGGATGATATTGCTCTATGCAAAGAGTATCAAAACAAAACCTATAAAACAGAACACAAATTCTCTAAAGAGTGGCAAACAGCTATAGATAACATTGCGAACTATATGCGGGAGAATGGCTTCACTCTCTCTGCCGAGAAAACTGTATTCGTTGTCTTTACAAACCGAAAACTGGAAGATCGAGAAAAGATACAGTTCTCACTAGATAAATCTGTTGTCTCACCCAGTCAGCAGGTGAAATATCTGGGCGTACTTTTCACCTCAAATGGACTATGGACTGCTCACTTAAAGTATCTTTTAAGCAAAGCAAATAAGACCATCAACCTTCTTAAAATACTGGCTGCCCAACCATGGGCAAAGTGCCCAGTTATTCTAACAAACATCACCAGAGCTCTTATAAGATCAAGACTATCATATGGACAGGAGGCCTACTTCTCGTCGGCTCGAAAATGGCTTGATAAGCTACAGTCAGCGGAATGTCGTGCCCTTCGGCTTGCCCTCGGACACCCAAGGCATTCAAAGCAGGCCATTGTATACCACCAAGCAGGATTCCTCCCTCTTGACATGTGGCGGCGTAAGTGTTGCGCAGATTACAATGTTCGAGCCAACACAGTGCAAAACTCAACAAAAGAGGAGCTACAACCGCATTACAATCATGTCCAAAACAAAAAGGCCCACTTTGGCACTACTTTCTCCTCACTGGCTCAATTCAATGCTTCACTCTTTAGTGAAATCAGTGTCGACCCAAATGATGTGGCCCAAAACCCCATATCTCGTGATCCCTCATGGACAATGAAAGAAATGAATTTTGACACAGAATATTGCACAGCTACAAAGGATGATCAGTTATTACTCAGGATACAAGCCCTTGAGCACATTGATACTGTATACAAAGGCCATGTTCATGTTTACACAGACGGGTCAGTGTTGGATGACAAGAAGGCTGGCGCAGCTTTTGTAATCCCCAGCGATGACATGACAGGGAAATTTAAACTGTGCAACAGAAACTCGATCTTCTCAGCTGAGCTCCTTGCCATCTGCATGTCGCTTGTTCATCTCAATCTCAAGAACACTCCTCCTCAAAAGATAGCTGTATTCTCTGACTCCAAAGCAGCCATTGAAGCATTGAGATCTAACAAAAGATCAAAAAGACATGATCTTGTCATTGCCATAAAGGAGCTGGCAAATAAAATTATAAAAAAAGGAAGCGAGATTAACCTGGTCTGGTGTCCAGCACACGTGAACGTGCCTGGCAACGAGAAAGCGGACAAAGCCGCTAAAGAAGCTGCCCAAGGCATGGGCGCCTCCGAGGTAGACCTGCCATTGTCTGCTTCTGAGATCAGTAGCCTTACAGACTCTCTTCTCTGGAGAGAATGGAGGAACAAATATATGCACAAGGCTATAAGCTCTGGCTGGCTCATTCGGGAAGCCCCATCAAAACAGATGAACACCTATAATGCATGCCCACGTGTAATAAAAAGGATTAACCGCCTAAGGGCAGAAGCTGGGAATTACCAATTTCTAGAGCTTAAATGCACCTGTCAATCCGACCTCACCATTGCTCATTTGACTTTGGAGTGTGATTTGAACTCATACCACTTTCAACCCCTGACTCAGTTTATAAACTCAAATAGAAATATTCTGCCAAATACCTCAAAGGAAAAATTAAGCTATCTTTTAAGTTTTAATAAAGACCTTGGGTGGCAAGGTCCCAAACTTATCGCTGGACTTATGCACACGCACCCACTTGGTCCCTGGATATGAAGAGACGTTGCTGCGGCTGACGCCATTGCTTCTCATACAGCTACTATATATTTTTATCAGAACTTTTAAAAATACCATTTTATATCCAAGTATCTCTTAACACCATTTTTAATTAGATGAGCGAGAGTGTGCGGGGGGCGGGAGGGTGGTGAACCACTGTACATAAAGGGAAAGTTTGTGTGCGTGCCTGTGTGTGTTCTTAATCTAAGACAAATGTCGCCAATGTTTTTACAGAGTGACGTTAAATAAACGATTTTATCATCATCTGTCTGTATGTTCTGGCATTTGAGAAGCCACAACAGATAATATAGGGCTAAGAAATAAGCTCTAAAATTCTCAATCCCGTTTGACAGGACTTCGCCTGCAAAGGTGATTGTGATGAACCGCCACGCTGTCTGTCTCTGTCTCGCGATTCACCCCGGCGAAGCCGGGTATTCCTCTAGTAGAATATAGTCAATGTTTGTAAAGATTTTAGTCAAGCAGTATGTAAGAAATGTTAAGTCCTTTGTACTGGAAACTTGCATTCTCCCAGTAAGGTAATATATTTTATTACGTTGCAAGCCCCTGGAGCTATTTTTTGATTAGTGCTTTTGTGAACAAGAAACATTTGACAAGTGGCTCTATCCCATCTCTGCCGTGTGCTGACAAAACCGAGTAAGTCCATTTTTTTCAAAAATGATATTTTTTGTTCATCAAAGCTTAGAAATTAAGGCGCACCTTATGTGTAAATTGTGACTTTGTGAAATAAATAGATAAGGAGATATAAAAAAGTAAGTCCACACCTTAAAAACTGTTTAAAGTACATCTGCCATGTGCTGACAAAACCGAGTAAGTCCATTTTTTCCCAAAAATGATATCTTTTTGTTCATCAAAACTAAGAAATCAAGAAGCAGCCTGTGTGTAAATTTTGACTTTGTAAAATAAATAGATAAGGAGATATAGAAAAGTAAGTCCACAACTTCAAACATTTCTCCAAAAAAATTACATGTCAATTTGCTGGTAAAACCAAGTAAGTCCATCCACCAATCACAAGAACCTTTATGACGCTATAACCAATCAGAATGCAATGTTTTTGCCAGTATGACGTCAAAGTCAATCCGAATATTCTTGCGGCAGTTTACTTGTTAGTAGGGGTGCTAGTTTTGGTGCAAGCATGGCTCCTAAAGAAGAAGTGTTGTCAAGATAAATGACAAAACAGTGAAAATAACGTTAACATTACGAATTTGCACAAGATGGAGAGAGAGAGAGAGAGAGAGAGAGAGAGAGAGAGAGAGAGAGAGAGAGAGAGAGAGAGAGAGAGAGACTAAACAGGGAGAGAGTGAGAGAGGGGAAAGAAATCAGGGTCGAGGGGGGGGGGGGGATAGAGGGAGAGAGAGAAATAAAGGGAAAGAGGAATTAGGGAAGGAGGAAGAGAGTAAGAGGGAGAGAGATAGCGAGAGAGGTTGGGAGGGATAGAAAGAGAGATGGAGGGAGGAAAAGAGAGAGATAGGGAGGGATAGAGGGAGGGAGAGAGACAGAGAGACAAGGATCGTCAGGAGAATTATATATAGATAGAGAAGAAAAATGTTTAAAATAAAACGTCATAAGGTGACGTCATTATGTCTCGCCTTATCGAAAGAGGTCATTTGTGTGTTCTAAACTTTAAATGACGTCATTTGTGAGTTCTAAACTTAAAATGACGTATTTTCTGTATGGGTCGTCTGACAAGAATTTTAAAACTATCATTATAGGAAAATTGGGAACCCCTTGGACTTACTTGGTTTTGTCAAAACATTCATGCACACTTAAAAAGTTGTTTTTGGTTGTGGACTTACTTGTTCATATCTGCTTATCTAAGCACTCTAAAAAGTAGAAATTAGCACACAAGATGCGCATTGATTTTTTCTTTTTGATGGACAAAAAATATAATTTTGAAAAAAAAAGACTTACCAAAGCGGAAGGTCGTGGGTTCGAATCCCGGCCGCACCTGACGGGTAATTAAGGTGAAGATTTTACCGATATCCCAGGTCAACTTACGTGCAGGCCTGCTGGTGCCTTATCACCCTTCGTGTGTACACGCGAGCACAAGACCAAGTGCGCACGGAAAAGATCGTGCAGTCCAAAGCAGAGTTCGGTGGGTTATAGAAACACGAAAATACCCAGCATGCTTTCACCGAAAACGGCGTATGGCTGCCTAAATGGTTTTGTAAAAACGGTCATCCACGTACAAATCCACTCGTGCAAAAGCACACGTGTACGTGGGAGTTTCAGCCCACGAAAGCAAATCACCGCAATCTGAAATGCTCATCATTCTCCAAGGCACTCAAACTAACACTCACGTACACAGTCATACACAAGAACCAGCTTTTATTCTTGACTGGACATAGTCCTTAGATCAAGACTGGTTTTAATCAGAACAAACACACAAACGCACACATTGTTACAGGTTCGCTTCGAAAGTATCTGTGAGAATCGTACCGAAATGAGCCAGAGCGTTGTTTTGTTTAGAGATCAAATAAGCAAAGGGAAGTAAGCGCTCTAATGTGCACACGACATGTGTAATAGAGTAAGCGAGAGTTATACGGAACGTTTCTCCTGGCACCTGAGAGAATAACGCATTGAAATGAACAAGCGACTTTCATCCTCAAAAAAAGCACTTACTTTTTCTTCCAAATGTTTTGACAAAACCAAGTAAGTCCACTTGCTTAGATCTGTCAAATTTTTAGATCTGATATAATGGAAAAAAGTGACAAAACCAAGTAAGTCCACAAAATGCCCAACAAAACAAAAACCATCCATCAGGTCATTATCAAACTCGGGTTGTAAACGTACAATAATGCTATTTATCTTATTATCTCTGTAGGTTGATCAAGATAATCGTCACTTTAGAGAAATGTAATAAAACAGAAAAAGTCGTTTATCTCAGAACTAGCTTCAGTGGACTTACTCGGTTTTGTCAGCACACGGCAGATCTCCCCCCTTTCCCCGTCGCGATATAACCTTCGTGGTTGAAAACGACGTCAAACACCAAATAAAGAAATAAAGAAAGGAGAAGGTGAGTCAAACTGTGTACACGGTAATGAGTATGCCTTTTGAGGTCAGATATGGAAACGATCGAAGTTTGGTCAAGGTGCGATTTCATTAAGAAAGGAAAGGGCAAAGAAAATACAAATGAACGAGGAGAACAAAAAAATACGAGTTTTATTTGTACCAAGACAGAAGCGGAAACCTCATCCGTCAGCGGAATCGGGTTTTAATCCGACTGATGTCCCCGTTTTCGCAGAGGGTCTTTTGAGTGCTCCCTTCGCGTCGTTTACGTCATTCGCATCCCATTCTGGGCCCTTTTGTGTTTGTATGCGTGCGTGGGTGTGCATGAGTGAGAAGATAATCATTTCATATCAGTGATTCTGGTTCAAGCTAATTTTGACTTTTGTTTTACAACCAGCCCTCCCCCATTAGAGAAAACCCTCAAGTGTGTGTGCGTGCGTCGTGTGTGTGAGATTTCCGTACCACTGTTGCTATAGTTATTGTTGTTGTTGTTCTTGTTTTCATTTGTTTAAATATCATGCATTTACATTATTGTCCGCCACATTACTCGTTTGTTTCTAAGAGCACATTTATAAGTTTATCTTGTTGTGCTCCCTAATTACAACTTTCAATTACGGCTTTGTATTTATGCAACTGAATAAAAAAACCTGTTTAAACCAAAACCCTCAAGGTGAATAATAAGCCCTTTGCGTTACAATTAGTTGTTGTAAAAAAGAACAATTAAGCAATCAGAACATTTCGAAAAATAATGAACATGCAATGAAACCAAAAAAAGCATTATTATTGATTTAAAAAAAAGTGTGGAGAGAGAGAGAGAGAGAGAGAGAGAGAGAGAGAGAGAGAGAGAGAGAGAGAGAGAGAGAGAGAGATTGATTGATTGATTGATTGATTGATTGATTGATTGAATTTTATTTTTCGAGGGTAACAGAATAAGCAATGTATACATGCTTTTTTTCATCTGGCCC
>NW_027128737.1:7500-10265 GCF_037325665.1 Littorina saxatilis
ATGATTTTTATATTTTTACATTGTCATAACGAGATTTGTATGCTTTATTCAGTGGTGAAAACCGTTTTAGAAAAGAGCAAAAACTGTTTGAGTTATTAGCCTGACTAAGGTGACCCTCACACTGTTACAAGACACTCCCCGGACTTATATTAAGCCTAGCGCAGAACCGCGCGAGGTGACATGCGACTCATGTCGTGGTGGAGGGTCACATTTGAGATTGATGCCATCAATCAGCTCAGACGGAAGATCGTTGGCACTTGACGGTGTCAGAGAAGAAAGCAAAAGCAAAAGAAATGTTGGGTGCAATTTGTCAATGAGCACAGCACTTTTTGACTTTTTCGTTTTTGTTTTGCTTTTGGCTTGGTTGTGTTCATGTCTGTATGGCTGGCTGTCTGTCTTTCTGTCGAGAAGGTCTCATGCCGCTCAAAATGTGAAATAATTGGGCCTTTTGATTAGAGGGATAGTATTTGACTATCTAGTTATCCGTCTGCCTGTCTGCCTTTGTGGTACACTATTTTTTTGACACACACCCCAGGGGCGGATCAGTTGCTTTGTAAGGGGGGGGGGGGGGGCACTTTGAATCGAAAGTGAATGTGATGGGCGCGAAGCGCCCGAATTTGCTAGGGGGGTCCGGGGGCATGCCCCCCCGGAAATTGTTTTTGCCCAATTAAGCAAAATGGTGCCATCTGGTGCCATTTGAACTTAGAAATGGTCATAGAATCAGCATAGAAATTTTTTTTTTTTCTTCTTCTTTTTTTTCTTTTTTTTTTCGGGGGGGGGGGCACGTGCCCCCTGTGCCCCCCCCTCGTCCGCCCCTGCACCCCCCACCCCATCCCCAACACCACCACCACCACCACCACATCCACCACATCCACCAGCACCTTTCAACCGCCCAAAAATAATTTTATAAACCTCAAGATTAGAAGAAAAAAACCCATCTAGTTGCACATACAAGAACCGTGATGCGAATCTATATCATTTCACACGTAAAAGCCCAAACAACGACAAATGGAGGCCGTATATCGTAAAGCGTCGCATTCATTGACCCCAGTAATCGTCACGGGTATGGAGTATGGCCAAGTGCACCAAGGTATGCGTGTCTGCACTGGGGTTCATCCATTACCCTAATTGGTTTTTTTCTTTTTTTCCTGGGTCTTGTTCAAAGACTAAAAACCCCAGAACATTGTTTATAGAAGAACACATTGACACAGAAGGTGGTATTTTTTGGGTCTTATGTTTCCTTTGTGCAAGAGTGTAGATGAGATTGGGTGAGATGTGGGGGAGGGGGGGGGGGAGGAGGCGGTCGGGGGAGAATTAACCTGGAAATTACCTTCTGAAAATAGCCGATAGCAAATCTATGACACTGCACTAAGTTGCTGATAGGATGCAGCCAGCACTCAAGGGAGTGGTATTGCCGTGGCAGAATTGAGGACAAGGTATAATGGTCAATACATCGGGCAACCGTCTCATCCAATTTTCAGGGACACGATCTGAACTTGGGTCAGTAGTGCAGAAGTACAGGAAAAGACACAGACACGGACGGAAGAATAGAGGGAGACTTTTTTTTGTCCATTTCATATACTCTATCATCCCAATGCTGGAAAATTCGGGTCTCTTCCTCCCAGTAAAATATCTATTACATATAAGTGCAAATATATAATATATTATAATTATATAATATATTTAATATTATATAAATCGCTTCCTCCCAGTAAAAAATATATATATATATATTACATATAAGTAAAATATCTAATACATATAAGTGGAAAGCTAGCAGCAATAGAGTCACGCTACACAGGTGTGTGCGTGTTTAGGTGTAATCAGCCACCTGCACTTATGGCAGAATGGCCGAGGTCTTTTACGTGCCACTGTGGTGACACGGGGTGGGACATGGATACCGTCTCTGAGTCTGCACATAAAGTCGACCCGTGTCCGTCCCTGCCGGGATTCGAACCTGCGACCTTAGGATCACAAGTCGAGTGCTCTACCGACTGGGCTATCCGGCCACGGTCAACATGATAGTAAGGCCAATGAAATGTGAACTTATTTTTTTTACGCAGTTTTGGGGTGGGCGGATGCAAATCTGCAAACAAATGTATGTGTACACCACGATAAATCGGACCAGGTTTTACATGGGATAAGACCAACATTCAACTTGGTCACATACCACAAATGAACAACCTGGTCCGAAATGCCTGGTCAACTTATGAGCAGACCTGGAAGTGCTTTATCCCCAATCGTGTGTACACGCAGTCACAATACCAAGGACGCACGCTTAAGGGGGGGGGGGGGGGGGGCGGTCATACGCGTAAAACCCCGCTCGTGCACGTTGAAGTTGCATCCAATGAACGCAGACTGTACTACTACTACTACTACTACTACTACCACTACTACTACTACTGCTACTACAGCTACCACTACTACTGCTATTACTGCTACTATTACTACTACTACTACTAGTAGTAAAGAAGAAGAAGAAGAAATGATACTAGTTACAATTTGGAAGAACAGAGAAAAGTGCGCGTGCGCAACAGAGATGAAAAAGCTGTCCAGTGCCTTCCTGACAAGTCAAGGAGAGCAGAAACAGCAATAAATTCAGAAAAAAACGGGTACACCGGACCATCTCTTGTCACTTGGCCATGTCGATTCGATCACCTCTTTGTGTGTGAGGGGTCGATTTATTTTTCTCTCGACGGGGCATATGTGACAGGTTTCTTGTGGAAATGGATGTCATAGGAAGCGAACAAGAGAACCGTGCCGTT